>NW_027442801.1:0-77876 GCF_048569485.1 Anomaloglossus baeobatrachus
TGGGTTTCTGTCGTCATCGTTTCAGGTCCACAATGGAACAAGGCAAGGATGTCCATTGTCACCTCTGCTCTACGTCATTGTCATGGAGCATCTCGCGGTCGCCATAAGAAATAATGCTAGTATCCATGGGATAGAGGCCGGGGGAGGGAATCGCAAGTTAGCTTTATTTGCTGACGACCTTCTCATGTTTATTTCCCAGCCACACATATCCTTCCCGTCTTTGCTCAAAGAGTTCGAGGAGTTTGGTAACTTAAGTAATTTTAAAGTGAACTTCTCTAAATCAGAGGCTATGAATGTGACCCTGTCGGCGGAAGATCTAGCCCGTACAACCCAAAATTTTCCCTTTAAGTGGCAACCGTCAGCTATAAAATATCTGGGGGTAGTTGTACCTCGGGATCCAACAAAAATTATGCATCATAATTTTCTACCCCTGTTAGAGAGGACAATTAGGGATTTAAAGAAGTACGACAAAAAAAGACTATCGTGGTTTGGGCGTATCAACGCTATTAAAATGGATGTTCTTCCTAGGTTTCTTTTCTTGTTCCAAACGGTACCTATTCAGCTGCCGGGGAGTTACTTTTCCAAAATTCGGACGGCTTTGTCAAGGTTCGTTTGGGGGAATAGGAGACCTCGGACAAGCATAAAAACTCTTACCAGACACAAAAATAATGGAGGGGCAGGGCTCCCAAATTTCCAGTTATACTACAGGGCAACTATTCTAACGAGGATAATGGATTGGCACTTCCATAGGAACTCGAAACAATGGGTCGCGATCGAACAGGACGGATTGGGAGTCCCTTTGCACTTTCTCTCATGGATGGGAAAGGAGAGTAGGTCACAGATAGAGAAGGGAATGGAGTTTATTTGGACAGTGATGGGGACGTGGGACGGTGAGGTTAAGAGGGGTTCTCTCTCACAGGGGAGGGGTCCACTTACCCCCCTCTTTGGCAACCAGGAGTTCCCTCCTGGGCTTCATTCCAATAAATTTCTGGGATATGCTCGGGTGGAGGAAACTCGTTTTTTTCATGTGCTCCAGGGAAATACCCTGCCCCCTTATGCATCTCTACGGGCCACAGGGAGAGAGGTTTCCTGGATAGAATATATGCAGCTGAAATCGTTTCTATCCAACCAGGACAGGGAGAGGAAGTTGAGGACCCCCCCTACTCCATTTGAGAAATTGTTCTTGCAGGGTTCGTCACCTGGGCATGTCATCTCTCTTACTTATAAAATGCTGAACCAGAGAGACATGTCGGACAAACCCAAATTTGTCTATAGATGGGGAGAGGAACTGGGAGAGGACATTTCGGAGGACAGATGGAGCAGGGCGTTTCTGTGGACCCACAAACTTTCTCTGGCTTGTGCCGCCCAAGAGAAAAACTATAAAATTCTCACAAGGTGGTACCAATACCCGACCAAATTGCATGCTATCTTTCCCTCAGTGTCCGACATGTGCTGGAGATGTGGTACAGAAAAAGGGTCTATGTTACATATATGGTGGAGCTGTGCTAAATTGCAACCATTCTGGGACTCAGTGTTTTCTCTGTATAAAAAGATGAGTGGGGGTGAGGTGGAGAGATCTCCCCAGGTGGCCCTCCTCTCTATCCTCCCAGGTTCATTCAAGTCACAAAAGAGGGACCTGCTGCGATTTTGTTTAGCGGCAGCCCGTATAATTATTCCCAGATACTGGAAACAGACTAGATGCCCCACGTTAGCTGACTGGGTAGAGGAGATGGCAAACCTCCAGAGAATGGAGGAACTCACAGCTGAACTTAATGGGCTCACGGAAAAATTTATCACAGTGTGGGGACCGTGGATTACGTTCATGGAGTCTCCTGAGTTCACGGTGAGTCTGGCAGGTTATTTGGGATGAGAAATGGTGACATACCTTGTCTTCCCCTCTCCCCACACACTTTTTCCCCCACCCCCTCTTTACCCTACTTTCTTCACTCTATTTGATTCCTTCTTTTCTAAGCTTATATCTGTTCTTTTTTTTTTTTTTTCTAGTTTTCTACTTTTTCTTAAATGTTTATTCAATAACTTAAAAGGGGATTGTTTTATGCTGAGAGTGGTCTTGTCAATTATCAGGAAGACATGTTTAGCTGGAACTCTGATTTCTAGTGTATGGTTTGTCATGGAGTGTTAGCATAAGGATAGCTTATAGAGTTCCAATGAAATCTACAATGTGATGTTATTTTTGTCATTCCGAAACTGAGAGATCACTGTTTATGTTTTATAATCTTTATAAATGTTCAAGATGTATGCTTGATTTATAAACTTAATAATAAAACAGATTTGAAATAATCATGAAAGGTATCTCGGGGAGACGCCTGCCATGATTAAACTCATTATTACCCCAATTGCCACCGCACCAGGGCAATTCGGGTTGAGCCGGAAAGAGTCCCGCAGGACTGTCACACCTAATGGATGCGGCAATTGTGGGCGGCTGCAGGGTGATATTGTTAGACTGGAGGGCTCCCCATACCGTGGCGCTCTACATCCTGACAATACCAGCCTCCAGCCGTGTGGCTTTATCCTGGCTGGTATCAAATATGGGGGGAACGCATTTTTTTTTTATTTATTTATTTATTTTACTGCACGATATAGACCCGCCCACCGGCGGCTGTGATTGGTTGCAGTGAGACAGCTGTCACTCAGCTTGGGGACGTGTCTGACTGCAACCAATCATAGGCGCTGGTGGGTGGGGAAATCACAGAATAACTAATTAACTAATGAAGCAGCAGCCATTTTCTAAAGAGCAAAAGACACCGCAGATTTGTGACAGCAGGGGAGCGAGACGTCCTTGATCGGTGAGTAGGAAAGGGAGAGGGATTGTGCTGGGGACGCAGGAGACATGCAGATAGCAACATGTGCACATAGCCTTACTGTGAAAAGCCACGTTTATGGCGATCGAACCGTTCTCGGACGTAACTCGAGCTGCCGAACTTTTAGCAAAAAGCTCGAGTTCTAGTTCGATCTAGAACAACCCCCAAAATCACTTGAACATGAAATTGGCGAACCTCGAACCGCGCTCAACTCTATGGATGACGTAGACGCATCATCCACACTGGACTGGGAAGAAGGAGGCCGAAGATTACATCAGAGAGGAGGCGCCACACTGGAGAGCAGCAACACCCATTGGACCGGACCGCCCCCTGGGTGAGTAATATAAAAGTGTTTTTTACGTTATACAGAGCGTCCCGGGCTCTTATATACAGTATTTTGGAATAAAGTGGTATTGGCCGCAGCTTATAGTCCCCAAATCTGGTGACAGGTTCCCATTAAAAAATTGGAAGGAACACAAACTTACAAAATAAATTACCAACATAATTGTGCTTCTAAGGGCATGATTTATTACACCTAAAAACTCTACCAAAACATTTCCAATTGTACCATAAATCTGACTCAAGCAAATTAATTATATAGGCCATAGATCAGAGGTTAGAGGTGGTAACCTATTTAAGGCCCTTGCGCAGCTTGAGTCATTGGATTTATAGATTAGACACAAGGACTCCTATTGGGCTCAATGAGAGCTTTGGCTGCTTTCTTTAATTGGGTATTTTTATGTGGTGTGAGAATGGGACTGTTTGTGTTAAAATTATTTTTAATTGTTTTTTTATTCATAATTTAGAGATCTCTATATGCTAAAACCATACCTGTGGTGGTCTGCAAATTTTGAGATACTTCACTCGATCCACTCAGTGACTTAGATGTTGACTTTGATTGGGTCTTTTCCCTGAATGAAGTGCCTATGAGAAAAAAGAGAATTTTGTTTACTTACCGTAAATTCTTTTTCTTATAGTTCCGTCTTGGGAGACCCAGACCTTGGGTGTATAGCTTCTGCCTCCGGAGGACACACAAAGTACTACACCTAAAAGGTATAGCTCCTCCCTCTGAGCCTATACACCCCCTGGTGAACCAGTCATAACCAGTTTAGTGCAAAAGCTGAAGGAGAATAGCCACCCACAAGTAGAACAGAGCAAGAGCCGGAACAACCGGAGACTCTGTTCATGACAACAGCATGTGAAAACACACGGAACAAGGAAATTGCCAACAGGCAACGGGGAGGGTGCTGGGTCTCCCAAGACGGAACTATAAGAAAAAGAATTTACGGTAAGTAAACAAAATTCTCTTTTTCTTTAACGTTCCTTTGGGTGACCCAGACCTTGGGACGTTCCAAAGCAGTCCCAGGGTGGGAAATAAACAAAAAAACTAAGAAGTAGGCAGAAACCTAACTTCACAAATGGGCGACCGCCGCCTGAAGGATGCGTCTGCCCAAGCTCGCATCTGCCAAAGCATGAGCATGCACTTGGTAGTGCTTCGAGAAGGTATGCAGGCTAGCCCAAGTGGCAGCCTGACAGACTTGCTGAGCCGTAGCCTGGTGCCGAAAAGCCCAAGAGGCACCGACAGCCCTGGTCGAGTGCGCTTTGATCCCCGGCGGGGGAGGAGCCTGCGAACTTTGGTAGGCGTCCAAAATGGTCGACCTAATCTAACGGGCTAAGGTCGGCTTAGAAGCAGGGAGGCCCTTGCGCCGACCTGTGGTTAGCACAAAAAGAGAGGTACACCGCCTAAGCGCAGCGGTGCGAGACACATAGATCCGGAGAGCACGCACCAGATCTAGAGTATGTAGAGCTTTTTCAAAGCGATGAACAGGGGCCGGACAGAAGGAAGGTAAGGTAATGTCCTGGTTAAGGTGGAAGGGAGAAACCACCTTAGGAAGAAAGTCCGGAGTCGGACGGAGAACCACCTTGTCTTGATGAAAGACTAAAAAGGGTGACTCCGAGGAGAGCGCAGCCAAATCAGAAACTCTCCTGAGAGAAGTTATAGCAACCAGAAAGGCCACTTTCTGTGAGAGACGATACAAAGAAACCTCCCTAAGGGGCTCAAAGGGGGGTTTCTGCAAGACCGTGAGAACCAAGTTAAGGTCCCAGGGGTCCAAGGGCCGCCGGTAAGGCGGGATGATGTGAGACGCGCCCTGCATGAAGGTGCGGACCTGAGCCAGCCGAGCGAGACGCCGCTGGAACAGGACTGACAGGGCCGAAACCTGTTCCTTGAGAGAGTTGAGGGACAGACCTAGCTGCAGACTGGACTGTAGAAAAGACAGAAGGGTCGGCAAGGAGAATGGCCAAGGAGAATGGCCGGTAGAGCGACACCAGGACAGGAAAATTTTCCAAGTCCTGTGATAGATCTTAGCGGACGAAGACTTACGGGCCCGAGTCATAGTGGAGATGACTTCAGGGGGAATACCAGAAGCCGTCAAAATCCAGGACTCAAGAGCCACGCCATCAATTTGAGGGCCGCAGAATTCGGGGGGAAGAACGGACCTTGCGAGAGTAGGTCTGGACGGTCCGGGAGAGGCCACGACATCTCTACGGACAGATGGAGCAGGTCCGGATACCAAGCTCGCCTGGGCCAGTCCGGTGCAATGAAGATGACTCAACGACCCTCCATTCTGATCTTGCGCAGGACTCTGGGCAGGAGGGCTAGAGGGGGAAACACGTAGGACAGACGAAACTGGGACCAGTCCTGAACCAGAGCGTCCGCAGCGAAGGCCTGAGGATCGTGGGAACGAGCCACGTAGACAGGAACTTTGTTGTTGTGACGGGATGCCATTAGGTCCACGTCCGGAGTGCCCCATTTGCGGCAGATCGACTGAAATACTGCCGGGTGCAGGGACCACTCGCCACCGTCCACACTTTGACGGCTGAGATAATCTGCCTCCCAGTTGTCCACGCCTGGGATGTGGACTGCGGATATGGTGGACCTGGAGTCCTCCGCCCATTGAAGAATGCGTTGTACCTCCATCATTGCCAGGCGGCTGCGTGTCCCGCCTTGATGGTTGATGTAGGCAACCGCTGTCGCGTTGTCTGACTGGACTCGAATGTGCATGCCCGCCAGCAGATGGTGAAATGCTAGGACAGCTAGAAGTACGGCTCTGATTTCCAGCACATTGATTAAAAGGGCTGACTCGGACGGAGTCCAAGTGCCCTGTGCTCTGTGGTGGAGACATACCGCTCCCCAGCCGGATAGACTGGAATCCGTGGTGAGAATCACCCAGGACGGGGCCAGGAAGGAGCGCCCTTGGGACAGGGAGAGGGGCCGAAGCCACCACTGAAGAGAGCTCTTGGTCCGTGGCGACAGAGCCACTGACTTGTGTAAGGAGGAAGGCCGCTTGTCCCAACAGCGGAGAATGTCCAGCTGCAGGGGGCGCAGATGGAACTGGGCAAAGGGAACAGCCTCCATGGACGCCACCATTTGACCCAGCACCTGCATCAGACGCCTGAGGGTATAACGGCGGGGCCTCAGGAGAGAGCGCACCGCCAACTGGAGTGACAGCTGTTTGTCTAAGGGCAACTTCACAAGTGCCGGCAGAGTCTCGAACTGCATCCCTAGGTACGTGAGACTCTGGGTCGGAGTCAGAGTGGATTTGGGAAGATTGACAAGCCACCCGAATTGGGCTAGAGTGCTGAGAGTGAGCGAGACACTCCGCTGACAGTCTGCGCTGGATGGCGCTTTGACTAGAAGGTCGTCCAGGTAGGGGAGCACTGCCAACCCCTGAAGGTGCAGAACCGCAATCACAGCTGCCATGACCTTGGTGAAAACCCGAGGGGCCGTGGCTAACCCGAAGGGGAGAGCCACGAATTGGAAATGATCGTCTCCTATTGCAAAGCGTAGCCAACGCTGGTGTGAAACCGCAATGGGCACATGCAGATATGCATCTCTGATGTCGATGGACGCCAGGAAATCCCCTTGGGTCATTGAGGCAATGACTGATCGCAGGGACTCCATGCGAAGTGCTGCACCCGAACATGCTTGTTGAGAAGCTTGAGATCCAGGATGGGCCTGAAGGTACCGTTCTTTTTGGGAACTAGGAAGAGGTTTGAGTAGAAACCTCTGAACCGTTCCCGGGCGGGAACTGGTACAATTACTCCGTTGGCCTGCAAGGCTGCCACGGCCTGTGAAAAGGTGCGGCCCTGGAGCAGGGGGAGTTGAGAAAAAAAATATGTTTGGCGGGCTGGAAGAAAATTCTATCCTGTAGCCGTGAGAGATGATATCTCTCACCCACTGATCGGAGACTTGTTGAAACCAAGCGTCGCCAAAGTGGGAGAGCCTGCCACCGACTAAGGACATGGCTGGATCGGACAGAGAGTCACGAGGAGGCTGCCTTAGTGGCAGGACCTCCTGCGGTCTTCTGCAGACGCGCTCTGGAGCGCCAGTTGGATTTCTGGTTCTTGGCTGAGTTAGCGGACGAGGCGGAGGGCTTAGAGGACGACCAGTTGGAGGAACGAAAGGAGCGAAACCTCGACTGAATCCTACCCTGGGCAGGTTTCCTGGTCTTGGTTTGTGGCATGGAAGTACTCTTCCCGCCAGTAGCCTCTTTAATAATTTCATCCAGCTGTTCACCGAACAGCCGGGAACCAGCAAAAGGGAGCCCAGCAAGGTACTTCTTTGAAGAAGCATCTGCCTTCCACTCTCGAAGCCTCAAGGTCCTGCGGATAACGAAGGAATTAGCCGAAGCCACCGCAGCGCGGTGAGAAGCCTCCAGCATGGCAGACATGGCATGAGAAGAAAAAGCTGAAGCTTGAGAAGTTAAGGCAACCATCTCGGGCATAAATTCCCTGGTGAGGGAATGCATCTCCTCCAGACTAGCAGAGATGGCTTTGAGGGCCCACACTGCTGCAAAAGTTGGAGAAAACGCGGCCCCCACCGCTTCATACACGGATTTGGCCAGAAGGTCAATCTGACGGTCAGTGGCATCCTTAAGGGAAGTGCCATCAGCCACCGACACACCGGTCCGGGCTGAGAGCCTAGACACCGGAGGGTCTACCTTTGGGGAGTGAGCCCACTCCTTGACCACCTCAGGTGGAAAGGGAAAACGGTCATCAGAACCACGCTTTGGGAAGCGTTTGTCAGGACAGGCCCTGGGTTTGGTCACAGCGGCCTGAAAACTGGAGTGGTTAAAGAACACACTCTTTACTCTCTTAGGCGAGGTAAACTGGTGCTTTTCTGCCAGAGAGGGTTGCTCCTCTGATACTGGCGGATTGAGATCCAGTACAGAATTAATGGAAGCAATCAAGTCACTAAATTCTGAGTCACCCTCGTAAGGAGCAATGGGGCACATGGAGTTAGCCTCCGAGCCCCCTGTATAGGCATCCTCCTCATCCTGCGAGTCCTCAGCCCTTGAATCAGAGCCACGGGATGAGGAGGGAGAGGGAACCCTGCGGAGCCTCTTAGACGGACGGGGTCCGTGCCCTGATGATGAATCCTCTGTGAGCTCCAGTCCTAAAGGCCCCTTAGCAAGAGCATTAGAGGCACCCTGTGAAGGGGGCTGATGCATATTCATCAAAGTCCTGGACAGAAGTCCCATGGACTCAGCAAATGACTGGGAGATAGACCTAGAAAAGGACTCTACCCAGGCCGGGGGTTCAGCCACATGTGCAGGAGCAGCCTGAGAGACCACTGGGGCCGAGACCCCAGGCCGTGGCACCTCCAAGTTAGAGCAGACCTCACAATGTGGATAGGTGCTCGCTTCAGGCAGCGGAAGCTTACATGCAGCACATACAGCATAAAGCTTTGGAGCCTTGCTCCTTGTGTGAGACATGCTGCCTGAGTGGGGAGAAACAGCTTCTATAAAGGGAATGAATCCCAGGGAGAATATAGCAGAGGTCCACAACCGGAGACCGGCTGTGGCTTACCAGACCGTTGGAAGCGGTGTTGTGTGCCCTCCAGATCCCGAAGCCCGGACCCCCCAATGCACAGCACCTCAGCAGGGATGCAGAGTGCAGGACGGGCCAGAACAGAGTGAAACCTGCCCAAGAAAATGGCCACCGGAGAGAAGAGAGGGGGCGGGACGGGGGGCGTCCCTGTTGGAAGGGCGGAATCTGGAGGGCCATAGAGGCCTGCAGGGGGGTAGTCGCACACAAGCAGTGAGGAGGGTCCCTCCCCTGTGCAGGACGGCCACCGGGAGGGGCCATGCCTGTCCCTCAGCATGAGTGACATGCGAGGGCAGGTAACAGAAACTAGGCCTCCGGCGAAGCCGGGGCCTAAATTTAAGCAGCGAGGCCGACGCGCAGGCACCATCGGCGCGGTTCTCGAGCGAAAAGCTAGCGGACCGGCCGGAAATGCTAAAAAACACAGTAAACACACTCTCCCCCCACAATAAATGACAGGGACCCCCAACATATGAACGTCTCAAGGTACTTAGCTGCTGAGACGCAGGGCCAGGTCCCTGGGGGTGAGTGCTCCGGTCCAGCAGGGTCCTCAAGGGGCTGTGGCCGGAGACCGGTCTCCTGCCAGGCATGGAGACCGTGCTGGCTCACACTTCAATCCAGAGCCCAGGAGGGATGGTGAAGGAGCACGGCATGTAAGGCTCCAGCCTTGGAAATCAACCTTACAAAACCACCGACACAGTGGGGTGAGAAGGGACATGCCGGGAGTCCAGACGCGGACCCGCATTTCTTCAATCTTCTTCCAAAAAAAGGAAAAAAAGGAAAAAATCATATGAGAACGCATGTGTGGATGTATGCCTCCTGAACACAAAGCGAAAAACTGGTTGTGACTGGTTCACCAGGGGGTGTATAGGCTCAGAGGGAGGAGCTACACCTTTTAGGTGTAGTACTTTGTGTGTCCTCCGGAGGCAGGAGCTATACACCCAAGGTCTGGGTCTCCCAAAGGAACGTTAAAGAAATAAGAAAATATATTATCTAAGAAAAGTGGAGAAAAACATTGTACAACAATTTAATTATAGTTAGGATACAACTAATTTTTAATACATTTACTCAATAATTTAGTTTTTTGCATTTCTTGATTTTTCTTGCCTTATGGCATGTCATTTTTAATTTTGCATATCATATTTCTGTTTACACAACAACATGAGCACTATGCACTTTTTGTTTGCCTATTGACTACTGATGGACGGACCCAGACTATAAAAGTCTGGATCCATGCGGTTTCAAAAATACCCGAGTGCCGGACCTGGGCCTGAAATTCTCAGGGAATGCCGGATAATGATCTGGAAACTTGGGAAATTAAAAAAAGAAAGAAAAATTATAGAAAGTAAGGAAAAAGAGGGCGCGTTATACTTACCGAGTCTCCCACGCGGCTGTAACTGCTTCTGGGGTCGCTCATTATCGCTAATCCATATGTACTGCTGCCCCCACCCACCAGCCGTCTTCACGTCTGTGATTGGTTGCAGTCAGACAGAGCCCCCATCTATGTTTGACAGCGTGACTGACTGCTCTCAATCACACACACTGTCTGCATCTAGATTGGTGTAAAAACAAATAAATTTAAAAAATTGGAGTTGGGTCGTCCCATATTATGATACCCAGCCAGGACAAAGCTTACAGCTGCAGGCTGCAGCCCCCAATTTTGCACGTTATGTTGGCTGTGTATCAAAATAAAAGGAACCGCATGCAGCTTTTAAAAATAAAAAATATTTAAAAAAATAATTTTTAAAAAATAGTCTGCGGTTTTTCCTCCCCCCCATTTTGATACCCAGTCATGATAAGCGGACAGCTGAGAGCTGGTATTCTCAGGATGGGTTGGCCCATGGTTATTGTGCCCCCCCCAGCCTAAAAATAGCAGCCTGCAGCCACCCAGGACTGTCACATCCATTAGATGTGACAATGCCGGCATTTTACTCAACTGTTTCCGATTGCCCTGGTGCAGTGGCAATTGGGGTAATAAGGGGTGAATAACCGCAGTCATTAACCTTTCCTCGCGCCTGTGCATTACAGTACTTTGATCTGCCCTCAGCAGGGCAGATCAAAGTGCGCCTGCGCAGGACCACAATGTCGGCTTGTGTGGATGATGTAGATGCATCATCCACACTGGACTGGGAAGAAGGAGGTTGAATATCGCAGCAGAGAGGAGGTTTCGGACGGGAAAGAGAAGGCGCCGCACTGGAGAGCATAAACACCAATCAGACAAGACTGCCCCCTAGGTGAGTATTATAAAAGTGTTTTTTGCATTATACAGAGCGGCCTTGGCTCTTATATACAGTATTCAAGAATGTTGTATAAAAGAACTCAGTGGTATTGGCCTCAGCTTATAGTCCCTAAATCTGGTGACAGGTTCCCATTAAAAAAATCGGAGGAACACAAACTTACAAAATAAATCACCAACATACTTGTGCTTCTAAGGGTGTGATTTATTACGCCCATTATCTGTGCCAGAAACTCTACATTTCTGACCAGCAGAAATGAAAAAGCGATCAGACGGCTAATCCTTATAGTCCACTAGGGGGTCAATTAAAAAAAAAAAAGTTAAAAAATAAGTTTTAAAAAATAAAAAAAAAAATTAAAAACCTAAAAAAAACAATTAAAAGTATAAATCACTCCCCATTTGCCCCACTGAAAATCAAAGGGTTAAAAAAATAAAAAATATACACTTATTTGGAATCGCCGAGTTCATAAATCCCCAATTTATCAAAATATAAAATCAATTAATCTGATAGGTAAACGGCGTAGCGGCAAAAAAAAACCCTTCAAAAGGCCAAACAAGTTTTTTTGGTTGTCGCAAATTTTCAGCAAAATGCAATGAAAGGGGGTCAAAATCGTAGCATCTGCGCAAAAATGCTACCGTTAAAAACATCAGCACGAGGCGCAAGAAATAAGCCATCAAAGTGCCCATATTCCGAATAATGAGAACACTACGAATCACAGAAAATAGCGCAAAAAGTGGACCACTTTTTTTGGGACAAACTTTAAAATATTTTAATCACTTAGATTAAAGTAAACCTATTCATGTTTGGTATCTACGAACTCGTACTGACCTGAAGCATCACACCCACACATCAGTTTTACCATACAATGAACATGGTGAATAACGTACCCCACAAACAGTTGTACAATCGCACTTTTTTGCAACTTTTCAGTACTTGGAAATTTTTTGCAGTTTTCCAGTATAATATATGGTAAAACTCATGGTTTTATTTAAAAGATCAATACGTCCCGCAAAAAACAAGCTCTCACATGGCAAAATTGGCAGAAAAATAAGTTACAGCTTTTGAAAGAAGGGAATCAAAAAACAAACACAGAAAAAACATCCAGGGGTTAGGGGGTTAAAGGTGGGAGTCCGTGAGCACATCAGGGACATTGAGAAAACAAAGACTCTGCATGAGACGGAACACCTAAAATCCCTACCAAAACATTTCCAATTGTACCATGAATCTGACTCAAGCAAATTAATTATAAAGGCCATAGATCAGAGGTTAGAGGTGGTAACCTATTTAAGGCCCTTGCGCAACTTGAGTCACTTTATTTATAGATTGGACACAAGGACTCCTATTGGGCTCAATGAGAGCTTTGGCTGCTTTCTTTAATTGGGTATTTTTATGTGGTGTGAGAATGGGACTGTTTGTGTTAAAATTATTTTTAATAGTTTTTTTATCCATAATTTAGAGATCTGTATTTGCTAAAACCATACCTGAGGTGGTCTGCAAATTTTGAGGTACTTCACGCGACCCGCTCAGTGACTTAGATGTTGACTTTGATTGGGTCTTTTCCCTGAATGAAGTGCCTATGAGAAAATAAGAAAAAAGATTATCTAAGAAAAGTGGAGAACAACATTGTACAACAATTTAATTATAGTTAGGATACAACTAATATTTAATACATTTACTCAATAATTTAGTTTTTTGAATTTCTTGATTTTGCTTGCCTTATGGCATGTCATGTTTAATTTTACATATCATATTTCTGTTTACACAACAATATGAACACTATGCACTTTTTGTTTGTCTATGGATTAGTGATGGACGGACTCATACTGTAAAGGGTGCTTTACACGCTGCGACATCGCTAGCGATCTCGTTAGCGATGTAACACGCCAGATCACATACGATCTGCCGAGATCGCACATGTGACCGGCGCTACAAAAATGACCTATGTGCGATCTCAGCAGATCGTATGTGCGATCTGGTGTGTTACATCGCTAACGAGATCGCTAGCGATGTCGCAGCATGTAAAGCACCCTTAAAAGACAGCTTTCAATATAGATGCACATGCTGTCTACATCTAGATTGGTGTAAAAATAAATTTAAAAAAATGGCGTAGGGTCGTCCCAACAAGGACAAGGCATACAGCTGCAGGCTGCAGTCCCCAACTTTGCACGTTATCTTGGCTGTGTATCAAAATTAAAGGAACCGCATGCGCTTTTAAAAATAAAAAATATTTAAATAAATATTTTTTAAAAAAAATGTTCTGCGGTCCTTTCCCCGCCCATTTTGATACCCAGTCATGATTAAGCGACAGCTTGGAGCTGGTATTCTCAGGATGGGTCGGTCCATGGTTATTGTGCCCCCCCGCAAGCCTAAAAAAAGAAGTCCGCAGCCATCCAGGACTGTCACATCCATTAGATGTGACAATCCCGACACTTTACCCAACTCTTTCCGAATGCCCTGGTGCAGTAGCAATTGGGGCAATAAGGGGATAATAACAGCAGTCATTAACCTTCCCTCACACCTACGTATTACAGTACTTTGATCTGCCTCAGTAGGGCAGATCAAAGTGCGCCTGGGCAGGACCGCAATGTCGTCTTTTTTGGATGATGTAGACGCGTCATCAAAACTGGGCTTGGAAGAAGGACAGAGATCGCAGCAGAGAGCAGGCGTCGGACCGGAGAAAGGAAGTGCCGGGCTTGGACAGCAGCGACACCCATCAGACCAGACCGCCCCCCCCTCCCTCCAGTTATTAAAAAAATATTTTTTACATTATACAGCACTCTCTGGGCTCTTATATACAGTATTGTGGAATGCTGCAAAAAAGGACTCAGTGGTAGTGTCCAAATCTGGTGACAGGTTACCTTTAAAAAAAATCAGAAGGAACACAAACTTACAAAAAAATCACCAACATACTTGTGCTTCTAAGGGCGTGATATATTACTCCCAGTGTCCATGCCAGAAAGTCTACATAGGGATGACCACAAGGGATTTACAGGTGGGAGTCCGTGAGCACATCAGGGACATTGAGAAAACAAAGACTCTACATGAGATGGAACACCTAAAAACCCTACCAAAACATTTCCAATTGTACCATAAATCTGACTCAAGCAAATTAATTATAAAGGCCATAGATCAGAGGTTAGAGGTGGTAACCTATTTAAGGCCCTTGCGCAACTTGAGTCACTGAATTTATAGATTGGACACAAGGACTCCAATTGGGCTCAATGAGAGCTTTGGCCCTTTAATTGGGTATTTTTATGTGGTGTGAGAATGGGACTGTTTGCGTTAGAATTATTTTTTAATATTTTTTTTTATCCATAATTTAGAGATCTTTATATGCTAAAACCATACCTGTGGTGGTCTGCAAATTTAACGCAATGCTAGTCTCTCATATAGGCCCTTTGGAAAAATAATTGCTCATCCCTGATCCATGCTCTTTTATGATTTTATTGTTAATGTTAGAACATTTTTACATGTACCTTTTCCAAAATCTATAAAACAAATTGTGAATAAAATATAAAGTCACAGATGTAATCATACCAGATGTAGAAGAATCCGAAGGAAACACCTCACTGCAGATTAAAAAAAAAAGAAAAACACAACACATTACTACATGCATGTAAAACTTATCAACTACAATAAAAAAACTTTCACAGAACTGCTTTCACATACAGCACTCGTATTTTTGATGTTCTATGGGGCTATGCACATGTCTGATTTTTTTTCCTCATAACGAGTGGTCAGCATGGAAAAAAAAAAAAAAAAAAATCGGTGACATGTCAGATTTTGATCCAAGTGTGGGATCAAAATAGGCAATGTAAGGCCTATTTTAGACATCAGTGATTCTGGTACGTATGTGCTAGTGTTTATACGTACCAGAAATATGGGCATACGCAGACCCATTATAATCAATTAGTCTGCGCACACATCAGTGATTTCTCACTGACCGTGTCTCCGTGCGGTGTACACGCATGTCTGTGATTGCCGCAAGGAGACATGTCCGTTTTTCTGGCATCACTGATGTTCCACGGACCACACAGTGGTATGATCTGTGAAACACGTACCAGAAAAACATGGACATTGAAAATAAAAAACATTTTCAACTCACCTTCTCCAGCGACGCTGTGTTCAGCCTGTGCTTTCAGCTTTTTCCTGGCTGTCTCATTATGGTATGCATATTCATTTATGCAGCCAGAGACGGACCCAGAAGAAGCTGCAGAAACTAGAGACAGTGGCAGGCAGATGCTACAGAGCTGGAGACTTCAGCACCATGGACAGCAGCAACAGGACAGGTGAGTATATCTCCATGTGCAATCACGGATGACGGAGCACGGATCACGGATTGCACACGGACAACCCACGTTGAATGCATCACCGAACACCGAACATGGAGGGACATATGCGTTTTTTACATGTCAGTGAAAAACATCCGTGATTTTCACTGACGTGTGAAACAGGCCTAAGTCTGTGTGTCCGTGGCAATAATCAGAACTGCATTTTGATGACATCTGACCGATTTTCGCGGTCTGGCAGAATGTAAAACATGGAGATTTTTTTCCTCTCCAACTCTGAGGAAAAACTGATGCAACCCTGTTCATACTCATTGGACTGGTTTTCTCGAATGTGGAGAAAACAATGGCGTAAACCTCCCCTTTTTGTAAGTTGTGGGCGCTCAGTAACTGCTTTTACTGAAGTCTGTCTTCTTCCCTATAATTTGTGTAGGTTTCTAGAGCAATTATAACACGTTTTTCCTACCATGGTTAGTCATTTTTACATTTTAATTTAGTTTAGAAATGTACTGGACAATTATTGTAGGCATTATTTTATTACCGATATTTTCCTACTGCTCTATAGATATACTGTTACAGCAGGTCAGTTGCAGGAGTTCAATAACGGTCTTTATTAACATTCAATTACAGCATTATACACTTTAATGTTCTTATATATTTTTCAGTTCTCTTCCTTTCTTCTAATTTTTTTCTTCTTTTATTTTTCGTTTACTATATAAACACATCTGAATAAAATTTGGTTACACAACACACGTGAAAACGCTACAAACACACAAAGAAGCCATGAAAAAAAAAGTGCCATTCATCCCAAACAGTGTATTCAGCTGAGGCACACGCATGCATCTGACAGAGTGAGGGAGAGGATTCAATATTCCTCTGTGTTTCCACCTCCTCTTCTAACTCCTCTAGTGAGAATGAACCCCCACCTAGACGCCCCCGGACTTCCGATGAGGAATGCCGACAGATAGTGATCCCCAATGGTCCTCACACCCTGGCAATTAGGAGTCTCTGATTCCCGGTTTTGTGGCTTCATCAGGAATCCAATTTGATACTGCAGGCCTCATAGAAAGAGACTATTTTAGCTCGTTCACCACTCAAGCCCGTTTCCACCAGTTTATAACCTTTTACATGCTTCACAGGAAAATAAAAAAAAGCAATATGGAAGGAAAAAATGAATCTAACTTTTTCGCAAAAAATGTTACTATAGCCCACAAATTACTCTAATGGACACACCAATTCTTGGGCGGTTGCGGGCTGCTATTTTTATCCTGAGGGGGCCCAATAACCATGGAACTCCCCTGCCTGAGAATACTAGCCACTTTATCTTGGCTGTCAGAGTTATAGGGTATTGGTGTGCACTCAGCTAGAGTATGGTTTCATTAGAGGTGCTAGTGTGGGGTCAATAGTCCCAGAACATATTATATAATAGACACTGCACTCTCTTGTTGATAAAATGAAGACAAAAAGTTTTTTTCTTTGCAAAAAAGTGATTATTTATTTGATGGCGACAAAAGATGGTGGACGTTTCGGCCCAACGGCCTTTATCATGTATAGTCGCTGTGAAGTGAGAAATAAAGAAATCAATATTTACATATATTACATAATATACAACTATATTATCTTGGCTGGGTATCAAAATTGGGGGAAATGTCACAACGATTTTTTCAATTTATTTATTTAAATAATTCAAAAACGCATGGTGTTCCTCATATTATCATATACTGCCAAGATAACGCACACAGCTGGGTGCTGCAGCATGTAGCCATCTGCTTTATTTGTGCCGTGTATGAAAATATGAGGAACCATACATCATTTTTTTACAATTATTTACTTATTTTTAGTCCACGTTAGGGACCCAGACAGATAGTGTGATGGCAACCAATCACAGACGCTGGCACAGAGAGTGGGTGGGGGTAGCAGGACTGCAACAAATCACCAACACTGTTACAGAGAGTGGGCGGGGGAAACAGTGCATATTCATGAACTTTAATGATCGGACCAGAAGTAGTGTGACAGCAATGGATAAACTCGCTAAGCATAATTCTACTGCTTTAATGACTACAAGTCATTTTTTCCACTGCGCCTCCCATAATGCCAGAGTCGCGGGCGGGGGCCAGTCCTCCGTCCCGGGGGCTGCTCGGGGGGATCACGCTCGGGTCCGGTACCTTCTCTTTGGTGGCTCGAGAGGAGCCGGACCCGGGGCTCGAGCAGCGCTCCTCGCCCACGAGGGTGGGGATGGGTGCCCCGAGGCCTGGTGAGATAGTGCCGGGAGTGATGGCGCAGGTTGGACTGGGGGATGGTGGGCGGTACTCACTGTCACCTTGAGAATAACACACACAGAGTTTGTATTTATCCAGGAACTGCCGGTGAACGTAGGTCCTCGGCGGGTGTTATTCGGATCCCACCTGCAGTACAGCAAGGTCCTCCCTCTCCTTCTCTGTTCTCCTCCTCGGCCGGGAACGGGGAGCCCACTCCCCGGCGGTGATCCGGGCCCTCTCTCGGTATCGGCGGGCCACTACCCTGTCCCGATCACCTCAGGTCCCTTCCTCACGCACAGCCTGTCCCGGCACTCCTGGAGCACACTTTACTATCGGGGTCTTCACCTCTCTTTTAGCAGCATCCCGAGAGCTACAACTCCCGACTGCTCTCCTCTCCCTACTACATCTCACTCCCTAAAACTCCTCCCCTTCTGTTCTTATCAGTACACTGGGGGGAAGGGTGCGGTTGCCTTGCTATACCAGTGGGATCAGGTTACCAAGGAGGATTAACCCTGTGACTACCTGGTTTTGCCAGGGCGTCACACCAGTAGCAAAGATGGCTGTGGTATTACTGTGATTGGGAAGCAAACATCGCATGAATAGAGGCTGAAAATCAGTCAACAAATATGCGGGGAGGAGACTCGAAAATCACGAGGCAAGGAGAAAAATACAAAAATAATCAATATGGTCTAAGATTACCCAAAATGTATGATACAAATAGCAGGGCAATACTAATATGTGGGTGCCAAAAACAAAGTAAAATATAACTTTTATTAATGAATAATAAGCACACTGACAGACAAACAAATAAGCTGTAATGAAACAGGCAGTGTCCCAAAGAGAAAAAACCAAAGGGAAAAAAATCTAATTAAATATTTAAGATGTCCATCTAGGATATAGGAGGGGGGTAACAGTCGTATCTTTATCACAACCAAATCCCATAGAAACTCCCAACAGAGAGGACAATAACAACCATAGGGATGATATGCACAATAAGCAGTAAGAGAAAAAGGTCACCATAAAGTAGAGGGGGAGTTCAAATATTATTACCACACCATACTCTCCTTGGTGGCAACCCTTTGACTTCAGTCATCAAAGCTCCTGGACCTCCCGACACAATTTGTTACACTCATCAGGGGAGAGACAGTAGCCAGTAGAGCAGTTAGATCTTACTCATGAATAATGCTGGGCAAATACAGAAACATCCGGGCGGTGTATTTTATTAACCATAGGATACATTCTATGTGTATAGCTCTTCATTTGGCCTTATCATTTTTATAGGGACATGTTCTCACTCATACATTGTTCCTGCCTACAGACTGCCTTTATTCAGGCTTTGAGCGGGATGGGTTGTTTAGGCCTTGTGCGCACTAGGCGTTTTTGCTGCGTTTTTAGCGGCGATTTTTACCGCGTTTTTGTGCTGAAAACGCAGTGACATTGCTTCCCCAGCAATGTCTATGGGTTTTCAGAAATGCTGTCCGCACACAGCGTTTTTTTGTAGCTGCGTTTTTGTGGTGACCACAAAAATGCAGCATGTCAATTATTTCTGCGTTTTTCACTGCGTTTTTCACCCATTGAGTTCAATGAGATGTTCAACAACGCAATGAAAAACGCATATAGCTGCGTTTCTATGACTAAAACGCAGCTATAAACGCAAGGGGTGGGCAGTAAAGTGACGTGTAGAGGAAGAGGATTCCTTCTGTTGGTAAACACAGAAGCATGAATCCTCCCGGTACCATCACCGCTGCATCCACAACCCGCCCGGTGCCATGTCAGCTCCGTGCGGCGCCATGTCTGGGCGGGAGGTGGAGGCAGCGGCGAAAACAAAAGTGAACAGTAGAAAAAAAAAATGTCATATATACTCACCTGTCTGCAGGGTCCCGGTGCCATGCCCGCTCCCAGCTCCTGTCCCGGTACCGCCGCTTTGGCTGTGTGCAGTCTCCCCGGGGCACGTACAAAGCTTGCAGGACCTGGCGGTGGATCACTTGATGCAGTCACCTGACGCATCAGCTGATCGTAATTCTCGCGGTGTCGCCGGCTTTTTCGCGCCCGGCCGGCTATCAGCTGATCCTGCCGTCAGGAGACTTCATCAGCTGATTACCGGCAGCTCCTGCAGCGATGGGACAGGATCAGACTCTCATCCGATAGCTCCAGGAGCTGCCGGTAATCAGCACAGACGTGAGTATTTATTTATTTTTTATTTTTTTTTATACTTCAGCTGATTGTATAATTGGCTTTTATACAATCAGCTGATGTGTGATGTGATTCACGTCCTTTAACCTGACACATCATCTGATCGCTTTGCCTTCCAGCAAACCGATCAGATGATATTGGATCCGGATTGGACGGCGAGGGACCCTTGACCCAGGATTACTGCGGAGGGGGGGGGGGGTCTTTATTTCAATAAAGATGGAGTCACTAATTGTGTTGTGTTTTATTTCTAATAAAAATATTTTTCTGTGTTGTGTTTTGTTTATTTTTTATCTTTACTAGAAATTCATGGTGGCCATGTCTAATATTGGCGTGACACCATGAATTTCGGGCTTAGGGCCAGCTGATAATATACAGCTAGCCCTAACTCCATTATTACCCAGCGAGCCACAGTCACCAGGGTAGCTGGAAGAGTTGGATACAGCGCCAGAAGATGTCGCTTCTATGAAAGCGCCATTTTCTGGGGCGGCTGCGGACTGCAATTCGCAGCGGGGGTGCCCAGAAAGCTTGGGCACTCTGCACTGCGGATTCCAATCCCCAGCTGCCTAGTTGTACCTGGCTGGACTCAAAAATTGGGCGAAGCCTATGTCATTTTTTTTAAATTATTTCTTGAAATTCATGAAATAAAAAAAAAAAAAGGGCTTCCCTATATTTTTGATTCCCAGCCGGGTACAAATAGGCAGCTGGGGATTGGGGGCAGCCTGTACCTGCCTGCTGTACCTGGCTAGCATACAAAAATATAGCGAAACCCATGTCATTTTTTTTTTCTTTTTGGGCAAAAAACTCCTGCATACAGTCCTGGATGGAGGATGCTGAGCCTTGTAGTTCTGCAGCTGCTGTCTGCTCTCCTGCATACACTAGTTCTGCAGCTGTCTGCTCTCCTCCATACAATGAACATTTTGAAGAAGGAAATGACATCAGACCTTTTTTTTTTTCTTTTCATCAACCATCTTTAATGGCATTGTGCACTGATTAAAAACGCAGTGAGCAAAAACGCAGCAAAAATCGCACCACATCGCGGTAAAAACGCATGCGTTTTTGTCGCGTTTTTTTAGCTACGGGTGCGTTTTTTGAGACAAAAGCGCACAAAAAAACGCAGCGTGAAAAAAACGCCTAGTGCGCACATACCCTTAGGCTACACTCATGAACGTGTTTTTCTCTGCTATGTGTGCTTTGAATTAAGCTATATCTCCCCCTGAATTCTTTTGGGAGGTTTATGACCGCATAATAACAGTTTATTGATTAATAACTGTAATTGGTCCCCCCCCCCCCCCCCCCGGTTATTTCTCCTATGAGAATTCACTTTGTGACACTGCATGTTTCATTACAGCTTATTTGTTTGTCTGTCAGTGTGCTTTTTATTGTTAGTCATTAATAAAAGTTATATTTTACTTTTTGGCAGACACATATCAGTATTGCCCTGCTAAGGACCAAAATACTCAACGAGAAACGAATAACATGAACACTGTACTATTCGTGCGAGTAACAAAAATCGCTCATCACTAATTATAACTAATGTACTCAATGAGTCCATTAGAGAATTTTAGATCTAAAAGCACAATCTATTTAGTTTCTATCTTTAGAAACGATTTTTTTTAATGTCTCCTCCACAGATATAAACATTTATGTCGTCTGTTCCCCCAATATGGAAACTTTTGAGATTACAATGATGGAAGTCATGAAAATGTAGTGGAATTGGATGCCATTTATCACTGTTTTTATATTTTTAACATGTTCAAGGGCACAGACTTTTAGCTATTGAGTCGGTATGCCTACATGGGCAAGGTTGCAGGGAGAGGTTGCTAAGTAGATGACTGACGTGGCATTGCAAGTAAGATTATGCACAATTCTATATCTTTTCAAACCTTTTGAGTCAGAAAAAGAGAATGTCCTGAACATGTATAAGGTGGGCCATAAGTATGGATGCATACACTCTGATAAAAAAAAAAAAGTTGAATTAAAAATGGCTGCTTTGCAGATGGCCACCATGGGCATGACCCGGCCTCAAATGTTTTGCCCCTCCCATGTACTAATAAGCCACAAACGGTAAGGTGATATCATCAGGGTGTATCCATATTTATGGCCCACCCTTTATTTACATTCAGAACAATTACTGCATGCCAGCGGCTGGCTGCCAAATTTTGGCATGGGGGGAAAGTACACAGGAGTGGCCCATGAATAGCAACCCATTCTTAATAGGAATCTGTCATTAGGTTTTACTGATATATAAAGTACAGCCACCGCCTTTAAGACTTCTTTTACAGTAATCTAGTAAGCTGCATGTATTTCCCCAAGCCCCTCTGCATAGTACAGAAAAAGAGCTTTTATTATACCCACCGCCATTGCGGTACGGTCCGATGGGCATCTCTGGTCTTGATCCAGTGCAGCTTCTTCTTACAATCGCCATCGCCATTAGGCTGAGGAAAGTATTGCAGTGTGCATGTGGCGGCTTTATTTCTGGGTAATCAGCACTCTTTAGCCTTACCCAGCCCTTGCCAGATCAAAGAGAAGTATGCCTGTGCAGGAGCGAGGTCGGGAAACACATGTGGATGACGTAGGACACATCCGCTACACAACGCAGGGAAAGGCAATGGCTCTTGTAGGAAGAAAAAAGGCTCCAGATCAAGACCAGAGGTCCCCATCGGACTTGGTCGCCAGCTGTGGATATAAAAAAAAGCCCTTATTTGTGCTATGCTTGGGGTCATACACGCAGCTTACTATAATGCTGTAAAAGCAAATTTAAAAGTAGTGGCCGTACTTTATATTAGGAAAAACCTTGTGACAGGTTTATGTTCAGCTGCTTCATAGGCTGTGTTCACTCAGCCATATTGTCTGTGAGTACGGCCTGTGGAAAAAACTGACAGCACTTGGACCGGTTCCTATGAGCTCTTGCACTTCTCAGGTGTCATACATGGGTACGTATTACAAACTTTAAGCCAGATATACGCTTTCAAATATGTAGTAAAGCAATGTACACTGTTCTTTTCTACACTCCTCAAAAAAACATATTTTTGTGTCGTGGTCACGGGCGGCCTAGCCTGCCTCCGTTGCCCCGTGGCGTACAGAAAATGGCAGAGAAGAGATGATGGAGGTAGTTGTGAGGTGGTTGTCGTGACGCCACCTGGGGTATGCGGTCAGGGAATGGGCCGCCGCTGCTGTCGGTGTCCTCCGGGGCAGATGGCAGTAGCAGCCAGGGATGGGATTGCTCTCCACAGGTAGAACGGGCCCCAGGGAGGATGATGAGGGGAGTAGTAATGGCAGCAGGGAGTGGCAGTACGGGTAATAAAGAGTCCAAGTCTATAGTTGCGGTTCCAGGTTGTTTACTCACTTGTACGATGCCGCTCACTCAGGTAATACCGGTCACTTCCTATGATGGGCTCCATCTAACCCAAATCCCTTTAGAGATCAGTCGGGTTTGGTGTTCAGTGGGTTTCTCCTTGTAATGCCTGTCTGTAGATCCCCTGGCTTGAACCTACGAGGGGACCCTGGATTTCACGAGATGTACTCTTGTCCCTATCTGCAGGTGCTGCGGTTCCGATGTGGGGTCCGGCTTGAAGCGAGGCTCCGGATCCTTTATGGCATTGTGCTCAGGCGCTATGTGGCCAGGGAAGATTGACACTTTCCCCATCCGGGCATATTCTGGAAATCCAATGTGAAGTATGATCTTTCCTAGGGTCCTGCCACCCTGTGTGGTGTCGACTCCGTAGGGAGCAAGTTCACTCTCCCTATGGCAACCGTGTGAGCTCTCTCCTCCTTCCCACCGGAGCACCTGTAAGATGCAACTGCTCCCATCCTCTCCTGCTGGAGAACTCTCTAACTGTTCTGTTGGCTCCTGACTCACCCTACTAGCTGCACCTCACCCCTCCCAGGTCCTAAGCTAGTGGGACTGGAGCCCCAGTTGAGGGCATCCTGTAAATGCCACTCTGTCGGCGACCCCTTTATCAACCGACCCTAGTTTAGTCCCCAGTAGGAACAGGGCAACCTAGTGTGTAATGTGGTGAAACCTGGACTGACCTCCTCAGGAGGTAATGGCAGATACTATAACAGCTTTTAAAAAAGGGCTGGATGATTTCCTCAGTACACACAACATTGTTGGTTACAAGTGACTTAGGGACAAAATGTCGAATTGGTGGAGGAAGGTTGAACTGGATGGACCTAGGTCTTTTGTCAACCTATGTAACTATGTAAAAGGGAACGGGGTTTAGCATTACACCCAATGTTAGGTGCCATATTCTGTGGCGACTGAAGCCTCAGGGGCGCCACACATACGTCTATGAATATTTTTTGTGTATTTTTTCAGATACTTGATCAACCAAGTCACCAATGTAAACTTCAACTCCACATCAACAAATAGTGGTTATAGTATATGATGTACCAGTCACTTATCCTGTGTATATCATATGATGTCCAGATATTCTACCAGTCACATGTTAATTGTATATAACATGAGATATCTGTACATACAGTATATTACATAGAGTTTACAGAATAATACATTTCTAGCATATATACAGGGCTGAAATAAGTATTGAACATGTAACTGATTTTAGTAAATGCCATTGAAATGAATTTCTTACCAGATGTCGGTAACAACCCATCCAATCCACACAGGCAAATAAATCAAACCACCGATGTCCATAACTTAAGTGATTTGTAACGAAATAGAGAAAAAGTATTGCACACACTTACTGAAATTTAATTAATATTTTGCACAAAAGCCTTTGTTTGTGATGAAGCTTCAAGACACTTGCTGCCATATGCTGAAAAATACCCTCACACCATGATGTTCCCATCTCAAAACTTCACTGTTGGTATGTGTTGTTTTTTTTTTATTATTTGCTTCCAAAGTGTTCAATTTTTGTCTCATCTGACCAGACTATGTTCGCCCATTATTTCACAGACTTGTCTAAATGTTGTTGAGCAAACTTTAAACATGCTTGAATATACACTTTGGTCAAAAATTGAGTCTTTCGTGGTGAGCGTGCATACAGGCCATGGAGGGGGGTGTATTGCGTATTGTTTTCTTTGCAATAAGGCTGTGTGCGCACGTGTGCAATTTTCCTGCATTTTGGCTGCGTTTAAAACTGCAGCGCCTCAATGACAAAATGCATGCGTTGTGCTTCCCCAGCAAACTCTATGAGAAGTCTGCAAATTTCCAAACGCACGTTGCTTTTTTTTAGACAGCATTTTGGATGCCAAATATTTGACAAAATCGAAGCAACATGTCACTTATTTTGTGCATTTTGGTTGCATTTTTCACCCATTGAAATGAAGAGGTGTGTCAAAACGCAACCAAAACGTTTAGCTGTGCACTTGCACTGCATTTTTGTTGCATTCTGCATGCTTTTTTCACAAACAAAACAGGTTTTTCGGTCTCTCTCTCTGTCGATGTCGGTCTCACTCTCTCTGTCTGTCGGTTGGTCTCTCCCTCGCTCTGTCGGTCGGTTGGTTTCTCCCTCTCACGCCCTCTCTCATACTCACCGATCACTGGCGTGGCGTGGGGCTGCACAGCTGTCACACTGCTCCAGCGTCTTCTCCTGCTTTTGAAAATGCCGGCCGCTCATTATTCCACCTCATACTCACTGCCTCACCCGCACACCGGCGCCTATGATTGGTTGCAAATAAAGAGAAATTGGTGTGCACTCTGCCCTAACGTGGAGAAGATTGAGGTGCATGTGAGAGGACCGAAATCCTAGTAACAATATATAGGGATCACTGCACTCTCCTTGGTTGTAAGAAATATCAACAGATTCGTATTTGTGCCAAAAAAACTTTTTTATTTATAATAAATCTATTTCAGTTATTAGATAAACTAAGTGAAGATGGGACGTTTCGGCCCAACAACGGGCCTTCTTCACGCCAACATACACTAAAAAAATATAAAAGACAGACAACAATCAATATATACATTATGGTACAATGTTAATACGAGATTAATAGAGCATATAGGAAAACATATTAATATGTCAGTGTCTGATCAAGGTGTAAAGCCCAGTAATACGATACATGCTGGCAGTTTGTCATATAGAGAAGAAAAAAAGAAAGAAAAGAAGAAAAGAAGAAAAAAAGAAAGAAGAAGAAGAAAAAAAGAGCAAAAAGAAGCAAAAAGAACAAAAAGGAGAAGGGCAGCAGGCAACATGAAGGTCTCTGTGAGTGGTATAGCCTACCTCAGTAGTTATGAGGTGATTGTTTCAGGTTCAGTGCAAAAGGAATTTTTTTGTAGAAGGAGTTATCAGAAAGGAACACCACTTTATTTTATCGGCTCCTAAATTAAGCGTCTTAGAAAACAGGTCCTAAGGAGAAGAATAGCGAAAATGAATAAAAAGGGGGGTATTTTATGAATATTCCATATTAGTGCGACATTGCTGTGGGAGTTTTATTTACCTTAATGGCATTAATGCACACATTCACACAATAAATTGTTTGATACTCAGGAAGTAGAGCCAGAAACCAATTTTGTTCACCTTGTGGACCCTTTAAGAGATCCAAGACATTTAATATTAAAGATCAGAGAACTTGAATTGGTGGATATGCGACATGTGTCATAAATACCTTGTGTCCTATAATGTTCAGTATAGGTGTGCTTGGAATGACACGCAGAAAACTAGAACAAGTGGTCTATAAAAAAGGAGGGGGGGGGGGGGGGGGGGGAAAGAAGAATTGAAGCTGACTAGCAGCATCACCTATTAAAGTGGTATTTTGAAGAGTAGCCTATAATATATAAAAAATATATAAAATACCTCAATGCTGCTATAGAGGTCTGTTTCGCTTTTGTGCTTCAACACTTGAGTAGATATACTAGTTTGTACACCCTGAAGGGTTAAAAATCCAAAATCAGGTGAGTAAATATGGATTTCAACCTAACCCCTATAGCATATTGCTATTACCTTCAAATCAAGATGTATGTCAGAGGATGCGTGAGCTGAGGAGCTATTTGTAATGCCCAAGGTTTTCTGGTAAGCTGAAATGAGGGTAGTTACAATCAGAACAAATTCAATCAATTGTGGAGGGGAAGCTCCTATCAGACCTTCCTAGGTTACCTGGAATCTCTTCATACAAAAGACAGAGGGTGGTGGGTTCCTCTAAAATAAAGAGGAAAGAGCTATTGTTATATATCTGCCGTTTTAGGTAGAAAAGTGTGTGCCCAGATCACCTGAAACCGACCTACCTCATTGCCGTCTTCCCAGACTGTGGCTGATAGTGCCCTGTGAACCGGCATGCAGTCACATTTAACATCGCCAAACCGGAAGTGGCGTCAGACGCCAGCGCATGCGCGGTAGTGAGCCGCGTTTCTACTAGAATGTATGAGGTATCGTGTAGTGTCTAAAGGAAGCGCCTGCGCATGCGCAGTAAGTGTTTTTATGTGCTTAGATACCAAACAGTCCTGGGAAGACGTAAATGGGGATTAACATTTGTTGCCTGCCATGTTAATTTACGAAAAATAGAAAATTAGGAGAAAACAGAGATAGTCAGGTCAGGCTTAAAGATGTATGTTTAAAGATGTATGAGGACATGAAATTTCGTCATAACATATTAGTATGATAGTATAACAAAGTATACAGATTACCCACATAATTACACAGAGGAATGGTATTCTCAGAGATTGGGGGAGGGAAAGTAGTTTCCCATTGTTTCTACAAGAAGTACATAGAGAGTCTTTTGGATATGAGCATTAAGCGGTTCAGTCATAGGGAATGCACATGAATAGTCCATCTTGTTAATATCTATCCGATTCAACCTGAAAAAAACTTTTTTTCTTTTTTTGTTGTTAAGGAAAACACAGTGAAGGTCCCAATACGTTAAATGCAAATAAGGCTATATCAAAGAGTTATATAGGGTGAAATTTATACTTTACCAGCTATCAGTGCGTGCACAATGGAGGCAGAAAATGTGACATTTTCTAGGTTTTCTAGAGGGGAAAAAAAAGGGGAAGGATAGTTAGAAAAATCCTAAGATATAACTCCTAAAAATCAGGAAGTTATAGAATAGGCCAGTCAATTTCTCTATTTAGACCCTTTGGAGTGAGGGTTTGTAACTTATATATCCAGAAGCTCTCTCTTTTCTTTAAAAGTTCTATATGATTTCCTCCTCGTCTGGGTCTGTGTACCCTCTCAATTACTTGGTAGCGTAGTTGTGCAACATTGTGGTTTGCCTCGTGGAAGTGGTGAGGGATGGGGAGCCACAGTTTACCGCATCTGATTGTAGACTTGTGGCTAGCTATTCTGTCGCCTACATGTTGAATAGTTTCGCCTACATAAAGCAGGCCACATGGACACTTTATGATATACACGACAAAGTTGCTTTCACATGTGAAGTATTCCTTGATAGGAAAACTTTTACCTGATCTTGGGTGCATAAAATGATCGCCTTTGATCACATTGGAACAGGACGCACAACCTAGACAAGGGAATGTACCTGTGCGTCTTGGTGTTAATAATGTTTGTGTACTGTTCTTCTCACTCCCCATGTCTGCCTTTACCAAGGAATCCCTAATGTTCTGAGGTCTCCTTTTACACATTAAAGGTGGGAGTAAAAATGATGTTATTCCCGGGTACGCTTTTCCCAATAAGGGCCAATGATGATTAATAATACTGTAAATCTTTAGCATGGATGGATGATGCGTGTGTACGAAAGGTAGTCTTTCTACTGTCTGACATTTTTCTGATGGCGTCGACGACAGCGCCTTTTCTCTCTCCCTCTTTAGTAGTGTTTCTGGATACTTGCGTTCAAGAAACCTTTCTGTCATTTCATTTAATCTTTGGTTTTTAGTGGTTTCCTCAGAAACTATACTCGTGACTCTCTTAAATTGTGATCTGGGCAAGCTGTTTTTTGTCGATTTTGGGTGACAACTTGTGTATAACAACATGCAGTTGCGGTCCGTAGGTTTCCGATAAAGGTCTGAAGATAATTTACCGCTTTCATCTTTTCTAATCCAAGTGTCTAGAAAATTAATCTCATCCTGATGATAGTTTAATGTAAACCTCAACTCTGGCCATATACTGTTGATATGTCTATCAAAAATCATGAGACTGGTGTTGTCCCCTTGCCAGATGCAGAAAATGTCATCGATGAATCTGACCCAAATGAGGGTCAGTTCATCGAAGGAAGGATACGAGTATACATATCGATTTTCAAAAAAATCCATAAAAAGATTTGCATAAGCCGGGGCTACATTCGAGCCCATCGCGGTCCCGTGTCGCTGTACATAGAAATCGTCCCTAAAGAGAAAGTAATTCTCTTCTAGGACTATGTCAAGTAGGCCCATTGTGAAGTCCCTTGAGTCTTGATTCAGGTTGGTTTTTTCTAAGGCAAGTTTGGTTGCCCTTGTACCCTTGCTGTGTGATATTGATGTGTACAAGCTACTCACATCCCATGTGCAAAGAAGACTACTCGGAAAAGTACTATGAAGGGTTTTGATTTTTAGTAAAAACTCCTTAGTGTCCAAGATATGGGATCTAGTGTTTTTTGTCAATGGAGTAAGTATTTTTTCTAAATAAATAGAAAGTGGTGAAAGAATTGATCCTGTGGACGCCACAATGGGTCTTCCTGGAGGATTATTGAGTGTTTTGTGAACTTTGGGGAGTGTGTAAAAAACGGGTGTTATTGGATGTGTTTTGGTAAGGAAGGTACGGGTTGTCTGGTCAATGACACCTTTCTCTTGATATGTGGATAGAAAATTTTGAATTCTCGCTTGGATTTTGAATACTGGATCTGAAGAAATTCTCTGGTAGGTAACGGTGTCATTCAGTTGTCGTTTTATTTCCTGTATGTAGTCGTGTGTATTTTGGACCACAATGGCACCCCCTTTATCAGCTGGTTTCAGGGTTATGGTCTTATTATCCCTGAGTGAGGTTATAGCTCGCCTCTCTAGAGCACTAATGTTGTTTCGTGTGGGGAAGAAACCCAACTCGTGTTCATGTATGTTGTTTTTTATATCCCGGTCAACAAGATCTATAAATGTTTCCACTGCGTGATGTGTCTTAGGTGGCATGTACTGGCTAGGGTTACGGAGACCCAGTGTTTTGACACTGGTCTCCTTGGGAGGTGGTTCCGACATGGGGTTCTGAGAAGGGTTGATACCAAAATGAGTTTTTAGTCTAACTGACCTATAAAACCTTTGCATGTCTTTTTCTAATGCAAACGAGTCCCATTTTGGTGTTGGACAAAAAGTGAGACCTTTATTAAGTACAGTTAATTCATTTGGAGAAAGAGTATAGTCAGAAATGTTAATGACTAGATTGGGACCCTCACCTGTGATCTCAACGTCATTCCCCAATCTCCGCTTCCGCCTCCTCGACCGCCTCGTTGGTTGGGTCTTTTTCTGCCAGGTCCTAAAAAAGACGTTGAACTTGGAAGACTGCCACCGGATTCGCTGCCAGAAGAGGCTGAGTGATTGTAAACTGGTTGTCTCCTCCATTGCCTTGTGTTGGTTTGTCCTTCGTTCCATCTGTAAACTCTGTTATTAAGATAATCGTCTGTATCTCTCTGAAATTTCTGTCTCTTCTTTTCTTCAAGACCTTTCTTGAAATCTTTTAATGTGTCTTCAGTTTTTTTCTTCAAGGTGGCCAGGTCCCCAGGGGTTAGACTATCTGCTAACTGAGTTTCGATACTTAAAATTTTTTCTTTAGACTCTTTTATGGCTGTCTGTAGATATTCCACTGTCAGCACAATTATATCTAAGGAGCACTTATTAAGAATCTGTTGATATTTCTTACAATAGCTCTCGTTATTAGAAAATAGCGTAGGCCTTAAATTACATCTAAGACCCCTAGGGATTCGGTTCTGTCTATAATATTCTGCTAAGGTCGTGCAATGAAGGTCTAGAGAAATGAATGTACGATTCTCTTTTTCCCAATCTCTAGTCCTGACTTCTCTGATTGGGGTTTTAAGAAATTCTGTAGAATTAGTGACTTGTGCCAGTATGTTATTACTGGTTGTGTCATCATAGGCAAATGTCTCAAATGACATGTGTGGGCTGGTGCAATCACCAAGATAGGCGTACTAATAAAGAGAAATTGGTGTGCACTCTGCCCTAACGTGGAGAAGATTGAGGTGCATGTGAGAGGACCGAAATCCTAGTAACAATATATAGGGATCACTGCACTCTCCTTGGTTGTAAGAAATATCAACAGATTCGTATTTGTGCCAAAAAAACTTTTTTATTTATAATAAATCTATTTCAGTTATTAGATAAACTAAGTGAAGATGGGACGTTTCGGCCCAACAACGGGCCTTCTTCACGCCAACATACACTAAAACGCCACTTCCGGTTTGGCGATGTTAAATGTGACTGCATGCCGGTTCACAGGGCACTATCAGCCACAGTCTGGGAAGACGGCAATGAGGTAGGTCGGTTTCAGGTGATCTGGGCACACACTTTTCTACCTAAAACGGCAGATATATAACAATAGCTCTTTCCTCTTTATTTTAGAGGAACCCACCACCCTCTGTCTTTTGTATGAAGAGATTCCAGGTAACCTAGGAAGGTCTGATAGGAGCTTCCCCTCCACAATTGATTGAATTTGTTCTGATTGTAACTACCCTCATTTCAGCTTACCAGAAAACCTTGGGCATTACAAATAGCTCCTCAGCTCACGCATCCTCTGACATACATCTTGATTTGAAGGTAATAGCAATATGCTATAGGGGTTAGGTTGAAATCCATATTTACTCACCTGATTTTGGATTTTTAACCCTTCAGGGTGTACAAACTAGTATATCTACTCAAGTGTTGAAGCACAAAAGCGAAACAGACCTCTATAGCAGCATTGAGGTATTTTATATATTTTTTATATATTATAGGCTACTCTTCAAAATACCACTTTAATAGGTGATGCTGCTAGTCAGCTTCAATTCTTCTTTTTTTCCCCCCCCCCCCCTCCTTTTTTATAGACCACTTGTTCTAGTTTTCTGCGTGTCATTCCAAGCACACCTATACTGAACATTATAGGACACAAGGTATTTATGACACATGTCGCATATCCACCAATTCAAGTTCTCTGATCTTTAATATTAAATGTCTTGGATCTCTTAAAGGGTCCACAAGGTGAACAAAATTGGTTTCTGGCTCTACTTCCTGAGTATCAAACAATTTATTGTGTGAATGTGTGCATTAATGCCATTAAGGTAAATAAAACTCCCACAGCAATGTCGCACTAATATGGAATATTCATAAAATACCCCCCTTTTTATTCATTTTCGCTATTCTTCTCCTTAGGACCTGTTTTCTAAGACGCTTAATTTAGGAGCCGATAAAATAAAGTGGTGTTCCTTTCTGATAACTCCTTCTACAAAAAAATTCCTTTTGCACTGAACCTGAAACAATCACCTCATAACTACTGAGGTAGGCTATACCACTCACAGAGACCTTCATGTTGCCTGCTGCCCTTCTCCTTTTTGTTCTTTTTGCTTCTTTTTGCTCTTTTTTTCTTCTTCTTCTTTCTTTTTTTCTTCTTTTCTTCTTTTCTTTCTTTTTTTCTTCTCTATATGACAAACTGCCAGCATGTATCGTATTACTGGGCTTTACACCTTGATCAGACACTGACATATTAATATGTTTTCCTATATGCTCTATTAATCTCGTATTAACATTGTACCATAATGTATATATTGATTGTTGTCTGTCTTTTATATTTTTTTAGTGTATGTTGGCGTGAAGAAGGCCCGTTGTTGGGCCGAAACGTCCCATCTTCACTTAGTTTATCTAATAACTGAAATAGATTTATTATAAATAAAAAAGTTTTTTTGGCACAAATACGAATCTGTTGATATTTCTTACAACCAAGGAGAGTGCAGTGATCCCTATATATTGTTACTAGGATTTCGGTCCTCTCACATGCACCTCAATCTTCTCCACGTTAGGGCAGAGTGCACACCAATTTCTCTTTATTAGTACGCCTATCTTGGTGATTGCACCAGCCCACACATGTCATTTGAGACATTTGCCTATGATGACACAACCAGTAATAACATACTGGCACAAGTCACTAATTCTACAGAATTTCTTAAAACCCCAATCAGAGAAGTCAGGACTAGAGATTGGGAAAAAGAGAATCGTACATTCATTTCTCTAGACCTTCATTGCACGACCTTAGCAGAATATTATAGACAGAACCGAATCCCTAGGGGTCTTAGATGTAATTTAAGGCCTACGCTATTTTCTAATAACGAGAGCTATTGTAAGAAATATCAACAGATTCTTAATAAGTGCTCCTTAGATATAATTGTGCTGACAGTGGAATATCTACAGACAGCCATAAAAGAGTCTAAAGAAAAAATTTTAAGTATCGAAACTCAGTTAGCAGATAGTCTAACCCCTGGGGACCTGGCCACCTTGAAGAAAAAAACTGAAGACACATTAAAAGATTTCAAGAAAGGTCTTGAAGAAAAGAAGAGACAGAAATTTCAGAGAGATACAGACGATTATCTTAATAACAGAGTTTACAGATGGAACGAAGGACAAACCAACACAAGGCAATGGAGGAGACAACCAGTTTACAATCACTCAGCCTCTTCTGGCAGCGAATCCGGTGGCAGTCTTCCAAGTTCAACGTCTTTTTTAGGACCTGGCAGAAAAAGACCCAACCAACGAGGCGGTCGAGGAGGCGGAAGCGGAGATTGGGGAATGACGTTGAGATCACAGGTGAGGGTCCCAATCTAGTCATTAACATTTCTGACTATACTCTTTCTCCAAATGAATTAACTGTACTTAATAAAGGTCTCACTTTTTGTCCAACACCAAAATGGGACTCGTTTGCATTAGAAAAAGACATGCAAAGGTTTTATAGGTCAGTTAGACTAAAAACTCATTTTGGTATCAACCCTTCTCAGAACCCCATGTCGGAACCACCTCCCAAGGAGACCAGTGTCAAAACACTGGGTCTCCGTAACCCTAGCCAGTACATGCCACCTAAGACACATCACGCAGTGGAAACATTTATAGATCTTGTTGACCGGGATATAAAAAACAACATACATGAACACGAGTTGGGTTTCTTCCCCACACGAAACAACATTAGTGCTCTAGAGAGGCGAGCTATAACCTCACTCAGGGATAATAAGACCATAACCCTGAAACCAGCTGATAAAGGGGGTGCCATTGTGGTCCAAAATACACACGACTACATACAGGAAATAAAACGACAACTGAATGACACCGTTACCTACCAGAGAATTTCTTCAGATCCAGTATTCAAAATCCAAGCGAGAATTCAAAATTTTCTATCCACATATCAAGAGAAAGGTGTCATTGACCAGACAACCCGTACCTTCCTTACCAAAACACATCCAATAACACCCGTTTTTTACACACTCCCCAAAGTTCACAAAACACTCAATAATCCTCCAGGAAGACCCATTGTGGCGTCCACAGGATCAATTCTTTCACCACTTTCTATTTATTTAGAAAAAATACTTACTCCATTGACAAAAAACACTAGATCCCATATCTTGGACACTAAGGAGTTTTTACTAAAAATCAAAACCCTTCATAGTACTTTTCCGAGTAGTCTTCTTTGCACATGGGATGTGAGTAGCTTGTACACATCAATATCACACAGCAAGGGTACAAGGGCAACCAAACTTGCCTTAGAAAAAACCAACCTGAATCAAGACTCAAGGGACTTCACAATGGGCCTACTTGACATAGTCCTAGAAGAGAATTACTTTCTCTTTAGGGACGATTTCTATGTACAGCGACACGGGACCGCGATGGGCTCGAATGTAGCCCCGGCTTATGCAAATCTTTTTATGGATTTTTTTGAAAATCGATATGTATACTCGTATCCTTCCTTCGATGAACTGACCCTCATTTGGGTCAGATTCATCGATGACATTTTCTGCATCTGGCAAGGGGACAACACCAGTCTCATGATTTTTGATAGACATATCAACAGTATATGGCCAGAGTTGAGGTTTACATTAAACTATCATCAGGATGAGATTAATTTTCTAGACACTTGGATTAGAAAAGATGAAAGCGGTAAATTATCTTCAGACCTTTATCGGAAACCTACGGACCGCAACTGCATGTTGTTATACACAAGTTGTCACCCAAAATCGACAAAAAACAGCTTGCCCAGATCACAATTTAAGAGAGTCACGAGTATAGTTTCTGAGGAAACCACTAAAAACCAAAGATTAAATGAAATGACAGAAAGGTTTCTTGAACGCAAGTATCCAGAAACACTACTAAAGAGGGAGAGAGAAAAGGCGCTGTCGTCGACGCCATCAGAAAAATGTCAGACAGTAGAAAGACTACCTTTCGTACACACGCATCATCCATCCATGCTAAAGATTTACAGTATTATTAATCATCATTGGCCCTTATTGGGAAAAGCGTACCCGGGAATAACATCATTTTTACTCCCACCTTTAATGTGTAAAAGGAGACCTCAGAACATTAGGGATTCCTTGGTAAAGGCAGACATGGGGAGTGAGAAGAACAGTACACAAACATTATTAACACCAAGACGCACAGGTACATTCCCTTGTCTAGGTTGTGCGTCCTGTTCCAATGTGATCAAAGGCGATCATTTTATGCACCCAAGATCAGGTAAAAGTTTTCCTATCAAGGAATACTTCACATGTGAAAGCAACTTTGTCGTGTATATCATAAAGTGTCCATGTGGCCTGCTTTATGTAGGCGAAACTATTCAACATGTAGGCGACAGAATAGCTAGCCACAAGTCTACAATCAGATGCGGTAAACTGTGGCTCCCCATCCCTCACCACTTCCACGAGGCAAACCACAATGTTGCACAACTACGCTACCAAGTAATTGAGAGGGTACACAGACCCAGACGAGGAGGAAATCATATAGAACTTTTAAAGAAAAGAGAGAGCTTCTGGATATATAAGTTACAAACCCTCACTCCAAAGGGTCTAAATAGAGAAATTGACTGGCCTATTCTATAACTTCCTGATTTTTAGGAGTTATATCTTAGGATTTTTCTAACTATCCTTCCCCTTTTTTTTCCCCTCTAGAAAACCTAGAAAATGTCACATTTTCTGCCTCCATTGTGCACGCACTGATAGCTGGTAAAGTATAAATTTCACCCTATATAACTCTTTGATATAGCCTTATTTGCATTTAACGTATTGGGACCTTCACTGTGTTTTCCTTAACAACAAAAAAAGAAAAAAAGTTTTTTTCAGGTTGAATCGGATAGATATTAACAAGATGGACTATTCATGTGCATTCCCTATGACTGAACCGCTTAATGCTCATATCCAAAAGACTCTCTATGTACTTCTTGTAGAAACAATGGGAAACTACTTTCCCTCCCCCAATCTCTGAGAATACCATTCCTCTGTGTAATTATGTGGGTAATCTGTATACTTTGTTATACTATCATACTAATATGTTATGACGAAATTTCATGTCCTCATACATCTTTAAACATACATCTTTAAGCCTGACCTGACTATCTCTGTTTTCTCCTAATTTTCTATTTTTCGTAAATTAACATGGCAGGCAACAAATGTTAATCCCCATTTACGTCTTCCCAGGACTGTTTGGTATCTAAGCACATAAAAACACTTACTGCGCATGCGCAGGCGCTTCCTTTAGACACTACACGATACCTCATACATTCTAGTAGAAACGCGGCTCACTACCGCGCATGCGCTGGCGTCTGACGCCACTTCCGGTTTGGCGATGTTAAATGTGACTGCATGCCGGTTCACAGGGCACTATCAGCCACAGTCTGGGAAGACGGCAATGAGGTAGGTCGGTTTCAGGTGATCTGGGCACACACTTTTCTACCTAAAACGGCAGATATATAACAATAGCTCTTTCCTCTTTATTTTAGAGGAACCCACCACCCTCTGTCTTTTGTATGAAGAGATTCCAGGTAACCTAGGAAGGTCTGATAGGAGCTTCCCCTCCACAATTGATTGAATTTGTTCTGATTGTAACTACCCTCATTTCAGCTTACCAGAAAACCTTGGGCATTACAAATAGCTCCTCAGCTCACGCATCCTCTGACATACATCTTGATTTGAAGGTAATAGCAATATGCTATAGGGGTTAGGTTGAAATCCATATTTACTCACCTGATTTTGGATTTTTAACCCTTCAGGGTGTACAAACTAGTATATCTACTCAAGTGTTGAAGCACAAAAGCGAAACAGACCTCTATAGCAGCATTGAGGTATTTTATATATTTTTTATATATTATAGGCTACTCTTCAAAATACCACTTTAATAGGTGATGCTGCTAGTCAGCTTCAATTCTTCTTTTTTTCCCCCCCCCCCCTCCTTTTTTATAGACCACTTGTTCTAGTTTTCTGCGTGTCATTCCAAGCACACCTATACTGAACATTATAGGACACAAGGTATTTATGACACATGTCGCATATCCACCAATTCAAGTTCTCTGATCTTTAATATTAAATGTCTTGGATCTCTTAAAGGGTCCACAAGGTGAACAAAATTGGTTTCTGGCTCTACTTCCTGAGTATCAAACAATTTATTGTGTGAATGTGTGCATTAATGCCATTAAGGTAAATAAAACTCCCACAGCAATGTCGCACTAATATGGAATATTCATAAAATACCCCCCTTTTTATTCATTTTCGCTATTCTTCTCCTTAGGACCTGTTTTCTAAGACGCTTAATTTAGGAGCCGATAAAATAAAGTGGTGTTCCTTTCTGATAACTCCTTCTACAAAAAAATTCCTTTTGCACTGAACCTGAAACAATCACCTCATAACTACTGAGGTAGGCTATACCACTCACAGAGACCTTCATGTTGCCTGCTGCCCTTCTCCTTTTTGTTCTTTTTGCTTCTTTTTGCTCTTTTTTTCTTCTTCTTCTTTCTTTTTTTCTTCTTTTCTTCTTTTCTTTCTTTTTTTCTTCTCTATATGACAAACTGCCAGCATGTATCGTATTACTGGGCTTTACACCTTGATCAGACACTGACATATTAATATGTTTTCCTATATGCTCTATTAATCTCGTATTAACATTGTACCATAATGTATATATTGATTGTTGTCTGTCTTTTATATTTTTTTAGTGTATGTTGGCGTGAAGAAGGCCCGTTGTTGGGCCGAAACGTCCCATCTTCACTTAGTTTATCTAATAACTGAAATAGATTTATTATAAATAAAAAAGTTTTTTTGGCACAAATACGAATCTGTTGATATTTCTTACAACCAAGGAGAGTGCAGTGATCCCTATATATGATTGGTTGCAGTCAGAAGAGCCCCTACGCTGAGTGACAGCTGTCTCACTGCAACCAATCACAGCCGCCAGTGGGCGGGTCTATATTGTGCAGTAAAATATATAAATAAAAAATTTAAAAATACGGCGTGCAGTCCCCCCTAATTTTGATACCAGTCAAGGTAAAGCCACATGGCTGAGGGCTGGTATATTCAGGATGGGGAGCCCCACGCTATGTGGCGCACCAAGCCTAAAAATATTAGCCAACAGCCGCCCGAAATGCCGCGTCCATTAGATGTGACAGTCCAGGGACTCTACCCGGCTCATTCCCATTGCCCTGGTGCGGTGGCAATCGGGGTAATAAGGAGTTAATGGCAGCCCATAGCTGCCACAAAGTCCTAGCTTAGTGATGGCAGGTGTCTATGAGACACCCCCCATCACGAAACTGTAGTGAAATATATAAACACAAACACCGAAAAATCCTTTATTTGAAATAAAAGACGAAAAAAACACCCTCTTTCACCACTTTAATAATCCCCAAACACTCCTCCAGGTCTGACGTAATTTACACGAGATCCCACAACGTTTCAGCTCTGCTACATCGGAAGCTGACAGGAGCGGCTGTAGAGCACGACCGCTCTCCGTGAGCTTCACGGAGCAACTGAAGTGAGTCACGCTGTCAGCGGTGACGTCGCTCAGGTTCCCCGCGGCCGCAGCTGGATCCTCCAACTGTCTCAGGTGGAGGACTTCAGCTGTGGCCGCAGGTAACCTGAGTGACAGCACCATTGATTGTGCGGCTCACTTCAGTCACTCAGGTGATTTGCAATCACAGGTGAGTCCTTCACTTGTGATCACAAATGAGGCCGCGACATAGAGAGCCGCGTGATGACAGTGAACTCGGGTGAAGATCTTATGTCACTGCTGCGGACCCCTGTGTTCTGGCACTGACCTCAGAGGTTCATCTGAGTTCATTACAGCACACAGAGATAGAAGATGGGCTCAAGAGCAATTGGTGGAACAAGCCACTAATTTGAAGGACGTTGTGCAGGAGAAAGGGGGATCTGCTGAAAAATATTATGCCAGGCTCCAACGAGTCTCTCGGATCTCGGGTTCACTACGACCAATAAGTCACAAGCCAACCTCCTAATCACCACCTTTTTTGAAGGTCTGCAAACAGACCTTAAGGACATGGTAATGTCCACTCGACCCGAGATCATAAATCCTCCTGCCAAAGATGCTATCCTGGTTGTTAAAAGCTTCCAGAGAAGCCTGGTAAAACATCCAGCCCCGAAATTTAAATAGAATACCCCAGCACTGGTGTATACTAACACACCAGCGCAGCCCTTACCACAGCCCATGCCCCAACAGGGCCCAAACCCTGTCTATGTACCTTCAAACCACAGTGTCAACAAGAATACTGCCCTATGCAGCAGCAGCCATAATACTTTCAGCCACAGCATATTCAGCCACAACATAACCTTGTTATGACAATAATCAACGTGGCCATCAAAACCAATGTCTTATCTGTTGGCGTTGTGGCCAGCCCGGTCACTTCCAGAGAAGGTGCCGTACCCTAAAAGAGTGTGGCCGGGTACCCTCAAAACCATAACCAAAACCTGCAGCACATAAATGCACAATGAAGGTGTGGCCAATCAAATTCTGTCGTGATGGTCAGTTCAAATCAGGGTTTTTCTACATCTGTAACTTTAGATGTCACAGGGACCTCTATTAAATTCATGGTGGAGACTAGGGCGGTCAATTCTATTGTTAAAATATTTGATATACCACCTGATCACACCCTGCCCCTTTCTGATGATGTCCTTACCCTAGTGGGCGTAGATGGATTACCCACTACGCATACATTGACCGGTACCGGATGGATCTTTCCCTGTAATTCACAACCAGTTCGTGTTGTCAAAAAATCTTTCGAGTCAATTTATTAAAATTTGATTTGTTGAATAAATTAAAGGTCGCTATAAATTAAGATGGAGAAGGAGGTATTACTCTCACCCTGACTAAAGTAAGTTTCCCAGAAGGGTGTGAGGAGACTTGCCTCCTACGGGTACTTCTTACTGTGATGCTCTCTATGCCATGTGCTGATGAATCTGATGTAGACCATTATGGTCAAAAGGGCCTAATGATGTGGGTAAACTCCCTGTAGATCTAGTAATGATCTATCTGAAGCCAGGTGTGCCTTTTTCCTGGAGTATCACAGTATCCCTTTAAATCAGTCCAAGAAGCGGGTCTCCAAGGCCAAGTTGACACTGCAGCGAGACGTGAGAGTGACAGGGAAAGGTGGGGGCTAAGTCAGCTCCTAAGAAAAAAACTGACGAAGAAGAGAAAAAGGAAAATAAAATGGTTTCAGCAGAGATTTGCAAGGCTGCATGTGTTTCACTTTTTACTGATGAGTGTTTCTTGGCTGGTTGGGTGGGTTTTGTTTAACCCTTAGAGTTCAGGATTTCACCAGATATTATTAATAGTATCCTGCTAATATCTAAATAATTAAATTAACTTTGCAGGGAAAATTAGATTTTTTGAAATATGCAAATTAGGGTTTTTTTGTTTTTATGGTCATCTTTTTGTTTTGTGTTTCTGCATACAAATTGCCAGTATTAATTAGTTTTCTTTTCTTTTACAGATACAGAATATATATGAATCGTGTTGTCTATTGTAAGGTTTCAAAATTTTCCAGCAGTAGAAGGCACAGCAGACATATTGGATAGATGATCTAATGCATATTTCTTTAGTTTTTGTTTTTATAGATGGACAGACATATTGGATAGATGATCTAATGCATATTTCTTTTTTTTGTTTTTATAGATGGAACAAGATGCTGGTCGATTCTACACTGGAAATATCACGGTTTACACAACATGAGGTAGTGTACATTTGAACCACTCCCTCCCCTTCTATCGGTACAGGAGGAAGTGACATATTAATCCCCTCTCTAGTGGGTGAAGCAGAGGTAGGTAAGATAGTCAAAATGTGTATGTAGGATGTAGATCTTTCCTGTTGTCAAATGAGCTAGGTATGCTGTAGATAAAGTCTAAATCTGAGCTGATGGAATCGGATGGAGATCCCCGCACAGGTGCAGCTGACCAAGAAGCAGTGAACGGGCCTAGAGTTGAGGAGTCCTTTACCAATGCATATGGACCATACCTCGGTGGCACCTGTCACGTCAGTGACTTCTGTTACTCCTTGTGTTCTTAAATCCCTACAGGAACAAGCGAATCAACAAGGAATGGAGTGCGAGATGCAGGGAGCCAGCTGACTGAGGAAGGTCTGTGGATAAAGGGCGGTAAGCTTTCTCTGCCATGAGATCTCTTCTCAATGATGGCCCAGGTAACATGGACTAAAATCTGTGAAAGACGAATATCAGTGTGTGCTTTGGTGATGCCAGGGTTCAGTACCCAGGTGGGCAGACTCACCCGGTCTTGTAAAACACGTTCTTAAAACAATGAGACAAAACTGAAAAGAGTTCACAGAAGCACCCTGCACCTGCTCTACCCATTTTTAGAGACCGCAAACTGATTATAGATGTATATCATGAGCACGTTGTATGCAAGTCTGTGCGTGTTGTGTAGATTTCTTTCCAGGTTTGGTCAGAGGCATTCCAGTGCAGAAAGCAACATCATTGCTGAAAATCCACATAATGCAAGTGGTATGTAAAAAAAAACACAAAAAACAAACAGGTCTCTATGTAAAATGATTTTTTTGGTTTAACACAAGGCACGTACAATTTTCATATGATTGACTAAATAGTGAAATAAACAAGTGTATTTTCTAATTCCAGATCCTAAATCAGGGTTTGTAGTATATGGTTTTCAGTCAGGACACTGATTAATCCTAAAGGGACAAGCGAGAAAGAGTCATGAGTCAAGATTAGATGAGTTGATCCAGCTTGTCCCCACCATAGAAATTTCGATGAAGCTCAATGGCAGGACAACATGGATTCACGCCTCACATTACAGAAGGGTCGATCCACCGGAGCTGCACTGAGCATCCTGCTCATTCTGTATAATTGAGTATTTTTCAATAAACGAGTCCAGTCTATGACATTGGCTCATACGGTGAACACGTTTTGTGTGATCATTGTCTGATTCAGTAATATCTGCACAGATACAGTCATATGAAAAAGTTTGGGCACCCCTATTAATGTTAACCTTTTTTCTTTATAACAATTTGGGTTTTTGCAACAGCTATTTCAGTTTCATATATCTAATAAATGATGGACTCAGTAATATTTCTGGATTGAAATGAGGTTTATTGTACTAACAGAAAATGTGCAATCTGCATTCAAACAAAATTTGACAGGTGCATAAGTATCGGCACCCTTAGCAATTTCTTGATTTGAACACTCCTAACTACTTTTTACTGGCTTACTGAGGCACTAAATTGGTTTTGTAACTTCATTGAGCTTTGAACTTCATAGGCAGGTGTATTCAATCATGAGAAAAGGTATTTAAGGTGGCCACTTGCAAGTTGGTCTCCTATTTGAATCTCCTATGAAGAGTGGCATCATGGGATCCTCAAAACAACTCTCAAATGATCTGAAAACAAAGATTATTCAACATAGTTGTTCAGGGGAAGGATACAAAAAGTTGTCTCAGAGATTTAAACTGTCAGTTTCCACTGTGAGGAACATAGTAAGGAAATGGAAGAACACAGGTACAGTTCTTGTTAAGCCCAGAAGTGGCAGGCCAAGAAAAATATCAGAAAGGCAGAGAAGAAGAATGGTGAGAACAGTCAAGGACAATCCACAGACCAGCTCCAAAGACCTGCAACATCATCTTGCTGCAGATGGTGTCACTGTGCATTGGTCAACAATACAGCACACTTTGCACAAGGAGAAGGTGTATGGGAGAGTGATGCGAAATAAGCCGTTTCTGCAAGCACGCCACAAACAGAGTCGCCGGAGGTATGCAAAAGCACATTTGGACAAGCCAGTTACATTTTGGAAGAAGGTCCTGTGGACTGATGAAACAAAGATTGAGTTGTTTGGTCATACAAAAAGGCGTTATGAATGGAGGCAAAAAAACACGGCATTCCAAGAAAAGCACTTGCTACCCACAGTAAAATTTGGTGGAGGTACCATCATGCTTTGGGGCTGTGTGGCAAATGCCAACACCGGGAATCTTGTTAAAGTTGAGGGTCGCATGGATTCAACTCAGTATCAGCAGATTCTTGATGAATAGTGACGACGTTGCAGTTACGCAGGGGGTGGATATTTCAGCAAGACAATGATCCAAAACACCAATCCAAATCTACTCAGGCATTCATGCAGAGGAACAATTACAATGTTCTGGAATGGCCATCCCAGTCCCCAGACCTGAAAATCATTGAACATCTGTGGGTTGATTTGAAGCGGGCTGTCCATGCTTGGCGACCATCAAACTTAACTGAACTGGAATTGTTTTGTAAACAGGAATGGTCAAAAATATCTTCATCCAGGAACTCATTAAAAAGCTACAGGAAGCGACTAGAGGCTGTGATTTTTGCAAAAGGAAGATCTCCAAAATATTAATGTCACTTTTATGTTGAGGTGCCCATACTTATGCACCTGTCAAATTTTGTTTAAATGCAGATTGCACATTTTCTGTTAGTACAATAAACCTCATTTCAATCCAGAAATCTTACTGAGTCCATCATTTATTAGATATATAAAACTGAACTAGGTGTTGCAGAAACCCAAATTGTTATAAAGAAAAAAGGTTAACATTACTAGGGGTGCCCAAACTTTTTCATATGACTGTATATAGCTAATTCGATCCATGCCTCTGATACTCTGAATGAAGATACCATTAGCTATCTTCACCTAAATTTCTCCTTTGACACTGCCAGAGGGTGCATTTTGTTTGTACAATTACAGAATGCAGCGTGCGCACATACCCTAATGCTACCTGCTTATTCCAGGTCTTTCTCTAGCTCTCCACAGTTAGTCCTTTGCTCTTGGTCACCTCTTCTGATAATTTTTTTCACTCCTCTGTCTGAAATCTTGAGACAAGCACCTAGGTGTAGCCGGTTTATGGTGAAATGTTCTTCTTTTCAATTCTAGATTATGGCCCCAAAAGTGCTGACTGGAATTTTTTGTAGTTTAGAAATCTTCTGTATCCAATGCCATCAGTATGTTTTGCACAAGAAAGCTGCAAAAGTCGTGAGACAGCCCATTGATTTTACCCATCAGGCAACGTTTCTTGTATGGCACCTTGGTAATGAGTCACTTTTTTATAGGACATCAGTTGAACCAGCTGCTATTTTTCAATAAGTTGCAGGATTGCTTTCTAATTACTGATAAGATTTCAGCTGGTGTCATGACTTTCCATGGCTTTTTGCACATCTTTCTTTATGCATTCAATACATTTTTCCTGTTATTTCTCATTATTACACATCACTTAATTTATGGACAGCTACGGTTTGATTTCTCTTTCCTATGTGGACTGGATAAGTTGTTACCAACATCTGATGAGAAACTGTCAAACATGGTGGTGGCAGCATCATGGTTTGGGCCTGCTTTTCTTCAGCAGGGACAGGGAAGATGGTTAAAATTGATGGGAAGATGGATGGAGCCAAATACAGGACCATTCTTGAAGAAAACCTCTTGGAGTTTGCAAAAGACCTGAGACTGGGATGGAGATTTGTCTTCCAACAAGACAATGATCCCAAACATAAAGCAAAATCTACAATGGAATGGTTCACAAATAAATGTATTCAGGTATTAGAATGGCCAATTCAAAGTCCAGACCTGAATCCAATCAAGAATCTGTGGAAAGAGCTGAAAACTGCTGTTCACAAACGCTCTCCATCCAACCTCACTCAGCTCGAGCTGTTTGCAAAGGAAGAATGGGCAAGAATTTCAGTCTCTTGATATGCAAAATTGATAGAGACAAACTCAAGCGTCTTGCAGCTGTAATCGCAGCAAAAGGTGACACTACAAAGTATTAACTTAAAGGGGACGAATAATATTGCACGCCCCACTTTTCAGTTATTTCAGTTATTCTTCACCACAACATTAAAATTTTTATCTTTATGTTTGAAGCCTGAAATATGGGAAAAGGTTGAAAAATTCAACAGAGCCTAATACTTTTGCAAGGCACTGTAGCTCTCAATATACGAGGGGCTGCTGATAAGTCTGAGTTTACCCAGTAAGAAACGAGATAGGATGATGAAACTTTACATTTATTCCACATACTCTCCACTGATGTCAACACACTTCTTACATTGGTATTCCAAGTTCTGTAAGCCTAGCAAAAAGAAGGATTTCGGTTGTGCCTCAAACCAGGCATCTGTAGCAGCTATGGAATCCGAAATGGTGTGAAATTTGGTACCCTTGAGGTCTTTCTTCAAGTTTCCAAACAGATGATAGTCAGAGGGAGCTAGATCTGGTGAATAAGGTGGGTGGTCAACCAGCTGGAAGCCCAGTTCTGACAGTTTTGTTGTGGTCACTTGTGCAGTGTGAGTGGAGGCATTGTCTTGCAGGAACAAGATTCCTTTGGACAGCTTGCCGCACCTTTTGGCCTTCGGAGCTGCCTTTAGTTGGTCCAAAAGTTCAATGTAATAGCTTGCATTGATGGTGGAACCCTTTTGAAGGTAGTCCACTTGCAGCACACCCTCCTTATCCCAGAATACAGACACCATCACCTTAGTGGCTGATTTTTGCATCCAGAACTTCTTTGGACGAGGAGAACCACTGTGCCTCCACTCTTTTGATTGTTCCTTGTTTTCAGGGTCATACAAATAAATCCAGGTCTCATCCATAGTGACCAGTCGATCCAGGAAGTTCTTATCAGTCTGGAAACATTGACAAATGGACCTGGAAGTTTAGGGTCCCACTTTGCAGATAGCTTCCTCTAAAATATCCAAATGTTCATGGATAAGGACACAAACACATTCACGGGAAATCCCCATGATGTCTGCTATTGCTTTAGCTGAAATTCGTTGATTCTCAGTATGAGGTTGTGCACAGCATTGCCGATCTCCAGAACAAGAACCACTCTCGGTCGTCCATGACGTTCCTCATCACTGGTGCTGAAGTGGCCAGTTTTAACTGTGGAATATGAAGTGTATTGATTCCCCAATGTCTGCGAGATATCACCATGAATATCCTTTGTGGACTTTCCTTGCAGAAACAAGAATTTTATCACTCCTCTGCTCTCAGTTGCTGTGAATATTGCATTAGACTCCGCCATTTTGTTTTTCCACGTGCGTAGAACACCGTTGCCATAAGATTTAAACATGAAATTTTGAAAACATATATTAGACACATAAGACTTTCATGTGATGTAGTATGTGTTACCATAGAAACAAAAAAAGATCACAAAGCTAAAGACTTATCAGCAGACCCTCGTACAGGATGAGCACCCACATAGCTCTCAATATACAATATTAGCCCTCACAAAGCTCTCTATATAAAGGATGAGCCCTCACGTAGCTCTCTATATAAAATATGAACCCCCACATAGCCCCCTATATAAAGTATGAGCCCTCACATAGCTCTCTATATACAGGATAAGCCCTAACATAGCTCTCTATATACAGGATGAGCCTTCACATAGCTCTCCATATAAAATATGAACCCCAGATAGCACCCTATATACAGGATAAGCCCTCATATAGCCCCCTATATACAGTATGAGCCCTCACACAGCTTTCTATATAAAGGTGAGCCCTCACATAGTTCTCTATATAAAATATGAACGCCACATAGCTCTCTATATACAGTATGAGCCCTCTAATAGCTCCCAATACACAGGAGGGTCCCCTACATAGGTCTATATACAGGATAAGCCCTCAAATAGCCCTCTATATGCAGTAGGAGCCCTCACCTAGACCCTCTATATGCAGTATGAGCCCTCACCTAGCTCTCTATATAAAGGATGAGCCCTCACATAGCTCTCTATATCAAATATGAACCACCACATAGCCCCCTATATATAGTATAAGCCCTCACATAACCCCCTATATACAGTATGAACCCTCACATAGCTTTCTATATAAAGGATGAGCTTTCACATAGTTCTCTATATAGAATATGAACCTCACATACCTCTCTATATACAGTATGAGCCCTCACATAGCTCCCAATACACAGGATGGTCCCCTACATAGCTCTCTATATAAAGGATGAGCCCTCACATAGTTCTCTATATACAGGATAAGCCCTCACATAGCTGTCTATATCAAAAATGAACCCCCACAGTCCCCTATATACAGTGTAAACCCTCACATTGCCACTATATACAGGAAAAACCCTCACACAGCTCTCTATATACAGGATGAAACCTCATATATCTCTCTATATTCAGGATGAACCTTCACATGGCTACCTTTATACAGTATGAGCCCTTAGATAGCCCTATATACAGGATGAGCATGCACATAGCTTCCAAGATGCGGGATGAGCCATCACATAGCTCGCTATATACTGGATGAGCCCTCACACAGCTCTCTATATACAGGATAAGCCCTCACATAGCTCCCTATATACAGGAGGAGACTGAACATAGCTCCCTATATACAAGAGGTGCCCACACATTTCTCTCTATACACAGGATGAGCCCCCATATAGCCCAGTATATACAGTATGAGCCCCCAGTCAGCCACCTATATACAGTATGATCCCCCACATAGTCTCCTATATACAGTATGAGCTCACACACAACCCCCTACATACAGCATAATCCCCCATAGCTTTCTATATACAGTATGAGCCCTCTATACGATATGAGTCCCCGGACAGCCCCTTAAATACAGTATGAGCCCCTGCATAGCCCCCTATATACAGTATAATCCTCACATAGCCCCCTATGTACAGGATTGGCCCTGCCATTACACACTATATAAAAGCATGGATTCCATAAACATATTAAGAAAAAAAACACACACAGACCTCACTTTCGTTCCTTTGGCACTCTGCTTTGGTCCACAAGACTCCACTTCTTCACACATGCTGGTACCAACTGATGATGCCACAGAACAGGCCACGGGACCTCAGCTGGAGCTGAGCTGCCATTCTGTATTGCCAGCAATGGAGCGCCAGGAAAGCTCCCAGTTCCGACATGTGCACAGCTGTTAATGGTGCAAACATTATAGTGAGGGTAATTGTGACGCCCTGGCCCCGCCAGGTGTCGCACACAGGGTAGGCCCCCCGCATAACACCTTCCCAAAAAGGGTTACACCAAAGCCAACCAAATCATAGTCACCCCCCTCAGGGTAGGACAGGCACACCAATGGGCGGGAGCAGGCGGATGGAGCACGCCCACCTAGGGGTCTAGAGAACCTGGGGCGGGAAAAGTAGTCAGTTCAAGTCTGAGTTGAAGTGGAGTTGAGTGGAAGTTGAAGGAGGAGAGGAGTGAAGCCTGTGACAGTGACAGTCTGTCACGTGGAAGTAGCAGCAGAGAGGCGTCGGGACGGAGCCCCGGCGTATTGGCTAGGTGGCAGACGGTTGTCCATATCTGACAGAAGTTGGGAAGACGGCTGCGGGAGATCCGAGGAGGACAGGGTTGGAGCCCGCCGGTACCGAGTACCGGAGATCTGAACCGGAAACTGTGCAGAGAGGGGGTACTTGGACCCTGAAGCCAGGACCGGAACTAAAGGCCTAGCTAATTAACCAATTGAGGGCAGGATTATAGGTCCTGTCCCAACCAAAGTCCCAAAAGCAGACAACCACCCACCGAGGGGGTAAGGGCATCCGCCAGGGCCCGTAGATCCCAAGGGTCAGCGTCAGCGGGCACGGTTCCCAACCAAAAGTACCGGGAGCGGACTCCCGTGTTCCATACCGGGAAGTCCACACACTACAAAACACAGTGCAGAGGAAAAGTGACACAGACCACCAGCCCGGGTGTGGGACCAGAGTAAACCTGGCCGCGGCGGCCGGTCACCAACACATTGGTTTACCGATTGGACTTGTGTGAAGTTATTTGTGAGTACATTGACATCCCCCGGTGTGTCCGGGCGCGCCGGCACCTGCAGTCACCATCCTCAACACAGAGACACTGAGAACTGGGGCAGCAATCCCTACCCACGGAGGGGTTAACATCCAGCTGCAAGCCCATCACCCCTGGGTGCTCCCCAGCAGCAGCGGTGGTGCTACATTTCACCACACACCATAGGTGGCGTCACAAAATCCTCGTATATAAACGTCCCCTTTTCATTCGAAGTGTCCGCGAGACCCCCCGGGTCCGGAGACCCCTCGAGCCACACTGCAGATCCGGATCCGATCAGCTCGGCTGCTGGTGTGAGGGCGGCACATAATCTCACTTGCCCTCATTATAATCTACCTATCAGTATGTAATAGACTAATCTGTACACTGTATGTGCTATGTTTTATTTACACAGATATATACTGTTATATGCACTGTACTAATCACACCTGCACATACAGGACCTCACATATATATGGAGCCAGGGTCGGACTGGGGTGTGAGGGGCCTACCAGGGAAATTGCCTCTAGGGGCCCGCACTATAGCTACTGTAAACGTTTTTATTACTTGATCATTTTCGGCTTCTCTCAGTATAACGTGCGACTTTTAGCAAATCCTACAGTGCGCAGAAGAGCCCTGTCCTGTGCCTGCAGATATCACAGGATTTCCTGTAGCCTCTTATTTATTGTAGTTAATAATGGAATCTATTATTTACAGTCAGTCGCAGGTTTTCTTACACACGGACATTCCTTGTCCTAGGAAAACCACCGAGTACAACAGCCAAACAATAATCAAAGAGAAGCAGAACGTTATCCAGCATCTTCATATGGAAACGTTTACTAACATTAATCCCCCTCTGCCCTCATCTGGGAAATCCCCTGTAAGGGTGCGTGCCCAGCCGTCCACGATCAGTGTTTGCAGCATGTTGGCTGTAGCATGGTTCAGCTGCATCCAAAACGCTGCGTTGTAAGTACAAGCACAGTGGAGGGATTTCTAGAAATCCCGTGCCCAATGTGATTCTTGTTTCCGCAGCAAACACTGACCTGCGGATCTTCTTTCTAGACCACAGCATGTCAATTGTTTGCTGCGTGATCATATGCTCCTCCGTATGGAGAACACAAGTGAAAGACCGCAGCGCACTGAAGCCTGATTGTGGGTATGAGCAGCTGCGGTCTCCTGCGGAGAACACTCGCAGCCCCGCAGGTCCGGACCCGCTCCATGCAGAACACAGTGAGTCCTGATCGTGGGCATATACCCTAAGGGGCACTTTGCACACTGCGACATCGCAGGCCGATGCTGCGATGCCGAGTGCGATAGTCCCCGCCCCCGTCGCAGCAGCGATATGTGGTGATAGCTGGCGTAGCGAAAATTATCGCTACGCCAGCTTCACACACACACTCACCTGCCGTGCGACGTCCCTGTGGCCGGCGACCCGCCTCCTTGTTAAGGGGGCGGGTCGTGCGGCGTCACTGCGACGTCACACGGCAGGCGGCCAATCGGAGCGGAGGGGCGGAGATGAGCAGGATGTAAACATCCTGCCCACCTTCTTCCTTCCGCATATCCTACGGAAGCCGCAGTGACGCTGGTAGGAGATGTTCCTCGCTCCTGCGGCTTCACACACAGCGATGTGTGCTGCCGCAGGAGCGAGGAACAACATCGGACCGTCGCGTCAGCGTAATTATGAATTATGCCGACGCTGCACCGATGATACGATTACGACGCTTTTGCGCTCGTTAATCGTATCATCAAGGCTTTACAAACTGCGATGTCGCATGCGATGCCGGATGTGCGTCACTTTCAATTTGACCCCACCGACATCGCACCTGCAATGTCGCAGTGTGCAAAGTGCCCCTAAGAGTCAGTGTGTGGAGGTGTGAAGCATTACCACCAAATACACTTTACCATTTGGAGACTCTGGTGAATATTTGTCTTCACTATAGTTTCTAAACTAGTGTTACATGTTGGATAAACCCTTCACTAGTCCTGTGTATTCTGACAACACTGCTCTATAGACAGATCAGGCTTTTTTTTTTACATATATAGTATTTATACTGAAGCTCCTCTTGTACTATCATCACATATAGAGGCCCCCTGAAGAGTAATTACATATAGCCTAAGATAATGACACTAACACTGGGGCACTGGGGGTACAGGATAATGACATTGACACTGGGGGTACAGGATAATGACACTGGGGTATAGGGCAATGTCACTGACACTGGGGTTACAGGATAATGACACTGACACTGGGGTTACAGGATAATGACACTGACACTGGAGGTACAGGATAATGACACTGACACTGGGGGTACAGGATAATGACACCGACACTGGGGGTACAAGATAATGACACTGACACTGGGGGTACAGGATAATGACACTGACACTGGGGGTACAGGATAATGACACTGACACTGGGGGTACAGGATAATGACACTGACACTGGGGGTACAGGATAATGACACTGACACTGGAATACAGGATAATGACACTGGGGATACAGGATAATGACACTGATACTGGGGGTACAGGATAATGACACTGACACTGGGGGTACAGGATAATGACACTGACACTGGGGGTACAGGATAATGACACTGACACTGGGGGTACAGGATAATGACACTGACACTGGAGTACAGGATAATGACACTGGGGATACAGGATAATGACACTGATACTCGGGGTACAGGATAATGACACTGACACTGGGGGTACAGGATAATGACACTGACACTGGGGGTACAGGATAATGACACTGACACTGGAGGAACAGGATAATGACACTGACACTGGGAGTACAGGATAATGACACTGGGGATACAGGATAATGACACTGATACTGGGGGTACAGGATAATGACACTGACACTGGGGGTACAGGATAATGACACTGACACTGGGGGTACAGGATAATGACACTGACACTGGAGTACAGGATAATGACACTGGGGATACAGGATAATGACACTGATACTCGGGGTACAGGATAATGACACTGACACTGGGGGTACAGGATAATGACACTGACACTGGGGGTACAGGATAATGACACTGACACTGGGGGTACAGGATAATGACACTGACACTGGGAGTACAGGATAATGACACTGGGGATACAGGATAATGACACTGATACTGGGGGTACAGGATAATGACACTGACACTGGGGGTACAGGATAATGACACTGACACTGGGGGTACAGGATAATGACACTGACACTGGAGTACAGGATAATGACACTGGGGATACAGGATAATGACACTGATACTCGGGGTACAGGATAATGACACTGACACTGGGGGTACAGGATAATGACACTGACACTGGGGTACAGGATAATGACACTGACACTGGAGGAACAGGATAATGACACAGACACTGGGGTACAGGATAATGACACTGGGGGTACAGGATAATGACACTGACACTGGGGTACAGGATAATGACACTGACACTGGAGGAACAGGATAATGACACAGACACTGGGGTACAGGACAATGACACCGACACTGGGGGTACAAGATAATGACACTGACACTGGAGGTACAGGATAATGACACTGACACTGGGGGTACAGGATAATGACACCGACACTGGGGGTACAAGATAATGACACTGACACTAGGGGTACAGGATAATGACACTGACACTGGGGGTACAGGATAATGACACTGACACTGGGGGTACAGGATAATGACACTGACACTGGGGGTATAGGATAATGACACTGACACTGGAGTACAGCATAATGACACTGGGGATACAGGATAATGACACTGATACTGGGGGTACAGGATAATGACACTGACACTGGGGGTACAGGATAATGACACTGACACTGGGGGTACAGGATAATGACACTGACACTGGGGGTACAGGATAATGACACTGACACTGGGAGTACAGGATAATGACACTGGGGATACAGGATAATGACACTGATACTGGGGGTACAGGATAATGACACTGACACTGGGGGTACAGGATAATGACACTGACACTGGGGGTACAGGATAATGACACTGACACTGGAGTACAAGATAATGACACTGGGGATACAGGATAATGACACTGACACTGAGGGTACAGGACAATGACACTGACACTGGGGGTACAGGATAATAACACCGACACTGGGGGTACAGGATAATGACACTGACACTGGGGGTACAGGATAATGACACTGACACTGGGAGTACAGGATAATGACACTGACACTGGAGGAACAGGATAATGACACAGACACTGGGGTACAGGATAATGACACTGGGGATACAGGATAATGACACTGACACTGGAGTACAGGACAATGACACTGACACTGGAGGTACAGGATAATGACACTGACACTGGAGTACAGGATAATGACACTGGAGGTACAGGATAATGACACTGACACTGGGGGTATAGGATAATGACACTGACACTGGGGGTACAGGATAATGACACTGACACTGGGGTTACAGGATAATGACACTGACACTGGGGGGACAGGATAATAACACTGACACTGGGGGTACAGGATAATGACACTGACATTGGGGGTACAGGATAATGACACTGACACTGGGGGTAGCAATGGGCCCCCCAGCCTTGTGTACTCTAGCAATGGGCCTCTCTTCCTGTCCCCTATTATGCCATTGTTCACACACACACACGCACGCACGCACACACACACACACACACACACACACACACACACGTTATTCTCACCTGTCCTCCGTACCTGCGCTGTCCTTACCTTACCAGTCCGCAGGCTCATGGACCCCTCCATGATCTCGTCCGGTGCACGGAGCCGCCGCTGCCGCAGAATGCCATCATGGCTTTACTGCAATTAAATGCTTTGCAGCGCCGTAAAGCATTTAACTGCAGTAAAGCAATGAAGTCAACCTGCAGCGGCGGCTCCGTGCACCGGACGGGTCACTGAGGGGGTCTGTGTCTTGCGGTCTGGAGCACCACGGGAACAGAGGAGAACAGGTGAGAATGATTATTTTTTTTTTCTTCGGCTCCTTCTGAGCAGTTACTTCTCCTCTGCATCCCTGCGCGTCCTCTCCTCTGCTGCTCCGGCGGCGGCAGTGTGATGACGGCCGCTGTGTCGGTGCGGGGCTGAGCAGGTCCTCCGCCTCCTGACACCGGCCGGACTGTTCACATGTACGAGCGTCTGAAGGATGCACGTACATTTGAACAGCGAGCGGTGCAGGACCTACGGTGAGTCACATGACTGTCTGTGATGTCACCACAGGTCCTTCTGCACCCTCAAAAACTGCAGCGATAGTACGGATCGTGTGCTATCGCTGCAGTGTGTAATTGAAAGGCTGGGGGCCCTCAGAGTGTGGGAGGAGGGGCCCATCAGAGCGTGGGGGCCCTGCCCAGTCTGCCGCACATAGCGCCGGCCGTGAAAAACCGGTGGCCCCGCGGCGCTGTACACAGCCCCGCATAAATTAAGGCACGTGGGGCCCCCTGAGGGCCCGAGGCCTACCGGGGGATTCCCCGGTGCCCCGGCGGGCCAGACCGAGCCTATATGGAGCAATATAGCTGGGTGACCACAAGCTATTACTCGGCTTGAGATCATCGTGTCTGCTATTAGTGACGATGGGTACAAAGCGGGAGACCTCACCCTAAAATAAACAAAGAGATACAACTGGCACTACCGACAGCCATTTCAGAGGGGTGGATTAGTGACCCGCATTTGGTGATAGCATCCACAGCAGCCATAACAGCAGGGCACCTGCTATAATGAATAACTGACATCCGCTGATCATTTCCCTAGCTCACCTTGTGAGCCTTCACAATCATTGTTTGCGGGAAAAGAATAATTAAAAAAATAAATAAATAAATAAAATAATACAGGTAACCTCTTACCGACACTGTGTACGTCATGCCTCATGTCGGCATACTCACTGCCTGATGCCGCGGGCAGCGAGTTCCACGCATATGAGTTGATTTGAATAGCTGACATGTGTGGATATCAGACACAAATGGATCCGCTCTCCACTCGTGCCTGTTAACTCCTTACACCGCGCTGTCAAAACGTGACAGCGCGGTGTACATCGCAGCCGCAGTAAGCTCTCAGTCACCTGGCTCCATCGGAAGTTACATGTTGTGATCACGTAGATCCAATCATTGCCATGGTAACACAGGGTCATGTGATGACTCCTGTAGCTATCATAAGTCAGTTCCTCTTAGGCCCTGTGTCCACGGTGCGTTTTTTCATGCTTTTCTGCAGCGTTTTCAACTGCACTTTCTTAGTGCCCAAATGGCTGCGTTTTGATTTCCCAGCAAAGTCTATGGAAAATAGGGTTTTCCTGTGCCCACCATGCAGTTCAAAATGCTGCGTTTAATTTGCATATTTTGTGGCAAAAAACATGCGTTTTAAAAAGCAGCATGAATTGTTTTTGCCATTTGAGGTGCGTTTACATAACATAGAAGTCAATGAGAAAGCAGGGAGTAACCAAGAAACATCAAAATTCCAACGTTTTACCTGCTTTTTTGGTGCAGAAAACATGCGTTTTGGACTACTAAAACGCATGCTTTTTGCACATCAAAATAATTATTTCATATGTCCCTTTACACACACACATAGTCCGACAATTTATGTAAAGAAAATTATCATTTTATTGTTATATTTCCGTTTTTTATTAAATAACCGCTATAATTCTATTAAATCTTGCTATTTTCTTTTTTTCCATACAAATATTTATGTGTCCCTTTTTTTTCTCTTTTTTCATATTGTTTGACTGTTGTAACTTTATTTATCATTGTCTTGATGTTCAAAACGCATGTGTCAAAGTGCATTTGAAAAAGCATTCAAAAAGCGCTAAAAATGCACCAAATACGCGGCAAATACGCATGCGTTTTCAGCGCTAAAGTTCTGCAAAAGGCAACTTTGGCTAATTCAATTAAGGACAAAATGTGCATTTAGAACTGCAAGTAAGGAAAAGCAACGTGGACACATAGCCTAACAGCTGGCAGAGGGCCGTGTATGAGAGGAGAGCAGCTTTTCTTCTACAAAAAAGGAACAAGCGATCAGACTGCTGATCCTTATAATAGTAAAATAAAAAAAAGAAAAAGACAAACTTTTAAAAAATTTAAAAAACCTAAAAGTTTAAATCATCCCCCATTCACCCCATTGACAATTAAAGGGTTAAAAAAAAATAAAAAATATACGATATATTTGATATCGCCACATTCAGAAATATCAAAATTTAAAATATCTCATCAATAAATGGCGTAGCGGCAAAAAAATCCAAATGCCAAAATTACGTTTTTTGGTCGTTGCAAATTTTGCGTAAAATGCAATAAAAATGTAGCATCTGCCCAAAAATGGTACCGTTAAAAATGTCAGCTCGAGATGCAAAAAATAAGCGGTCGCTGAACCATAGAGCCCAAAGAATGAGAATGCTATAGTTTTCAGAAAATAGCGCAGAAAGTGTGCCACTTTTTTTGGAAAAACATCTGAATTTTTTTTAACCCATTACATAACAGTAAATCCATACGTTTGGTGTCTACGAATTCGTACTGACCTGAGGCGTCACATCGCCATATCAGTTTTACCATATAGTAAACACAGTGAATAAAATATCCCAAAAACAATTGTGCAATCACACTTTTTTTTGCAATTTTTCTGCACTTGGAATTTTTTTGCCATTTTCCAGTACATTATATGGTAAAACTAATGGATTCATTTAAAAGTACAACTCGTCCCTCAAACGTACGCTCTTATATGGCAAGATTAAAGGAACAATAAAAAAGTGACGGCTCTCGGAAGAAGGGGAGCAAAAAACAAAAACGGAATATCGCTGGGGGTGAAGGGGTTAAACAAAAGAAAATTTAGGACTCTTCCATTATCATATAAATGAATAGATTTGGAACCTTTTATTTCCATTATGTTTTCCTAAAATGCATTAAAATACTGAAACTACTGGAAATGTGAAGCAGAGCCTTAGGCGGGCTTTGCACACTACAACATCGCAGGTGCGATGTCGGTGGGGTCAAATTGAAAGTGACGTACTTCCGGCATCGCATGCGACATCATAGTGTGTAAAGGCTCGATGATACGATTAACGAGTGCAAAAGTGTCGTAATCGTATCATCGGTGCAGTGTCGGCGAAATCCATAATTACGCTGACGCAACGGTCCGATGTTGTTCCTCGCTCCTGCGGCAGCACACATCGCTGTGTGTGAAGCCGCAGGAGCGAGGAACATCTCCTACCAGCGTCACCGCGGCTTCCGTAGGATATGCGGAAGGAAGGAGGTGGGCGGGATGCTTACATCCCGCTCATCTCCGCCCCTCCGCTCCTATAGGCCGCCTGCCGTGTGACGTCGCTATGACGCCGCACGACCCACCCCCTTAATAAGGAGGCGGGTCGCCGGCCAGAGCGACGGTCGCAGGACAGGTGAGTCCATGTGAAGCTGCCGTAGCGATAATGTTCGCTACGGCAGCTATCACAAGGATATTGCAGTTGCGACGGGGGCGGGGACTATCGCGCTCGGCATCGCAGCATCGGCTTGCGATGTCGCAGCGTGCAAAGTACCCCTTAGAATGCAATGTAAAGATACTGGAATGGGGCGGAGTGATGTAGCTGAGCTGAGCGGAGGCACATGAGAGGTGCTCCCACCATCCTGCATATCCTGATATTGTTGCCTGCTCTCCCTCGCCTGCAAAGTTGTTCCTGAGGTAGGGGACACTCTCTAGAGGCCAGCGATTCCACCAGAACTGTCCCCCGACTCCTGACAGCAGATATTGTACCAACTGAGGCCGGACAGTGAGACGAGGCAGCCATCTTCCCTGCACGAGGCTTTGCAGCTGCATAGCGTGCAGCGCCGTGGAGTCCCACCACCCGGCGATCAGCTTACCCCCAGGAGGACGTGGAGGAGCTGGTGGAGGTGGCTTCACAAGTCAGCAGGGGCGAACCAGAGGGGAGATCTGGAGATCAGTGAGCGCCACTAATAATTTTATCATCAGCCGCACCGCCCGCAGCTGGCACATCAAAGGGCCAGCAGCGGTGAACGAGCCAATAACCGAGGCAGATTGGGGTGAGTGCTCTGAAAAACAGGCCCCTCAGGTCTCCCTCTGACACTGACATAATACAGAAAGATATACATTAAGACTCCACGCTGGAGAGGCCTGTATTACTCCTGATTATAACACTCAGGCGCTGTGCTGACTCGGGACTACCCTTTGCTGTAGACACGTGTATGTACAGATGTTGGGGGTGAGAATTAAGTAAACAGAAATACTTAATTCAGCCATTTCATAGACTCAGGTATATAGTTTAGTAGATGTAAACTAACACTCATATATATGAATGCTTTTGTTTCTTACTAACACGTATATATACAGTCATATGAAAAAGTTTGGGCACCCCTATTAATGTTAACCTTTTTTCTTTACAACAATTTGGGTTTTTGCAACAGCTATTTCAGTTTCATATATCTAATAACTGATGGACTGAGTAATATTTCTGGATTGAAATGAGGTTTATTGTACTAACAGAAAATGTGCAATCTGCATTTAAACAAAATTTGACCAGTACAAAAGTATGGGCACCTCAACATAAGAGTGACATTAATATTTTGTAGATCCTCCTTTTGCAAAAATAACAGCCTCTAGTCGCTTAGGCTATGTTCGCACGTTGCGTTTTTTTCCGCGTTTCTGCAGCGTTTTTAGCTGCAGCGTTTTTGTGCCAAAACGCATGCGTTTTTGTTTTCCAGCAAAGTCTATGGAAAAACCAGAAATCCTGTCTGCACTTTGCTTTTTTTTCAGCAGCGTTTAATTTGCATATTTGTGGTCAAAAACCATGCTGAAAAAGAAGCAGCATGTCAGTTGTTTTTGCCATTTCTGCAGCGTTTCATTAACATTGGAGTCAATGAGAAATGGCAAAAAGCAACCAAAATCACAATTCCTGCGTTTTTCATGCTTTTTACCTGCTTTTCCACTGCGATTTTGGCTCCAAAAATGCATGCTTTTCTGGCCAAAAATTAATGGATTCTAATGTTCCTTTACACACACACAATAACCGAAAATTTAAATGCTAAAAAATAATAAACTTTACCTATTTTTCTGTTATAATGTGCATAACCGCTATTATTTCATTATAATTGATATTTTCCATATAGTTTTATTAAAATTTTATCCTTTTTTCATTCTTTTTGACTAGTCCAACTTTATTTCTCAGTGTCTTGATCTACAAAACGCATCTGCAGAAACGCAGGTGAAAACGCAGGTAAAAAGCGCACAAAACGCACTAAAAACGCGGTAAAAACGCATGCGTTTTTAGCGCTAAAAAATGGCCAAAAGCCATTTGGTCAAAAACCAAGGGAAGGAAAACGTGCAGAATAAACTGCAGGTACTCCGACGCAACGTGCGCACATAGCCTTAGGGGCACTTTGCACACTGCGACATCGCAGGTGCGATGTCGGTGGGGTCAAATTGAAAGTGACGCACATCCGGCATCGCATGCGACATCGCAGTGTGTAAAGCCTAGATGATACGATTAACGAGCGCAAAAGCGTCGTAATCGTATCATCGGTGTAGTGTCGGCGTAATTCATAATTACGCTGACGCGACGGTCCGATGTTGTTCCTCGCTCCTGCGGCAGCACACATCGCTGTGTGTGAAGCCGCAGGAGCGAGGAACATCTCCTACCGGCGTCACCGCGGCTTCCGTAGGATATGCGGAAGGAAGAAGGTGGGCAGGATGTTTACATCCTGCTCATCTCCGCCCCTCCGCTCCGATTGGCCGCCTGCCGTGTGACGTCGCAGTGACGCCGCACGACCCGCCCCCTTAACAAGGAGGCGGGTCGCCGTCCACAGGGACGTCGCACGGCAGTTGAGTGTGTGTGTGAAGCTGGCGTAGCGATAATTTTCGCTACGCCAGCTATCACCACATATCGCTGCTGCGACGGGGGCGGGGACTATCACACTCGGCATCGCAGCATCGGCCTGCGATGTCGCAGTGTGCAAAGTGCCCCTTAGTGTAGCTTTTAATGAGTTCCTGGATCCTGGATGAAGGTATATTTGACCATTCCTGGTTACAAAACAATTCCAATTCAGTTAAGTTTGATGGTCGCCAAGCATGGACAGCACACTTCAAATCATCCCACAGATGTTCAATGATATTCAGGTCTGGGGACTGGGATGGCCATTCCAGAACATTGTAATTGTTCCTCTGCATGAATGCCTGAGTAGATTTGGAGCGGTGTTTTGGATCATTGTCTTGCTGAATATCCATCCCCTGCGTAACTTCAACTTCATCACTGATTCTTGCACATTATTGTCAAGAATCTGCTGATACTGAGTTGAATCCATGCGACCCTCAACTTTAACAAGATTCCCGGTGCCGGCATTGGCCACACAGCCCCAAAGCATGATGGAACCTCCACCATAACATATCTTAAACGGATGACAAGGGAGGAGGATGACATAATAGGAAGAAGACTCAGGGACTCAGAGGCAAGATATATATCTAACACAACTGATGGGAACAGCGCGGCTTAGTTGCATTCATATAGGACATATGTACAACACTCTGAAACTAAATCTAAGCGTAAGCTATTCTTCACCCGACAGTCATACTTTGAGCTTGGGAACCAGTCAAACAAATTACTTGCATATATGGTTAGGCAGCATAATGCTTCAAATACAGTACTGGGAATATGAAAGGCGGATGGTTCGATTGTCACATCCCCTGAGGGCATCTCACAATGTTTCTACACGTTCTATAAAACTTTGTACAGCTCTAAAAGTGTTCATGGGGTCCAGGATTGTTTGGCATATTTCAGATGTAGAATGTCAAATATTGAGTCAGTCACAACGAGAGTTTCTAGAGGCAGACATAATAACAGAAGAAGTAACAACAGCCATCTCAGATATGGCTAGAGGGAAATCTCCCGGTCCAGACGGCCTTCAAATAGACTTTTACGGCAAATATTTGTGACACCTTGGCCCCGGTCCTTTTGATATTTTTTCACACTTTTCAATTGGTGGCTCTCTATCTGCCTCTCTATACAAACCGCATATTCTTGTGCTGAGGAAGGAGGGAAAGGATCACTGGACTGTGGCTCATACCGCTCTATATCATTGGTCAATGCTGACTACAAGATTTTTACCAAAATATTGGCGTCCCAGCTTAATTCTGTTATACTAGATGGAGTGCACCCGGATGAAACAGGATTTATGACTGGGAAAAACAACTCTATAAATATTAGATGGGTCCAGTCTATAGTGCAATACAGTATGTTGGTCCCGGAAAACGAGTGGCCCTTGGCCTCACTGGACGCGGTCAAGGCATTTGACTCGGTGGAGTGGCCATTCTTGTCTGCCTGCCTCCAGAGGTTCGCTTTTGGTCCTAAGTTTAGTAATTGGATCCACATGCTGCGTAGATCCCCATCTGTTGTATCAATTCCTGTTCCGGGTGACTATTGTGTCTGTTTGGGGTAATGGAACAGGAGTCATGGGATCATTACATGAAAATATTTGTTAGGGAAACCTTGTTCATGGCTAGGACGTTGATAGCTCTAAGGTGGATGGGAGGTTCACATCCAACAGTACTGTCCTGGGTCAAATTAGTTAATTAAATCATACCCTATGAAGGGGTCGTGCGTTACAATAGGGGATGCCCAGAAAAATTCAACAAAATCTGGAGCCTGTGGAACTCCTTTCTCGACACACTTACAGAAGATTAAAGGGAATGATTGTGACATAGATCCCTCTAGGTGTTAGAATACTGTCCAGCAGTATATGGATATTGAGATGCTGTGTAGCTGTTATTGTTGCCTTTTGTTTTGTTTAGGTTCTTTGATTAGATTAAGTTGTCTGTATACTTAATACAAATCTGTTAAATGTATAAATGCTAGGGTGTATGAACAACAACACTATTTTGTTTTAGGTAAAGCAGGTGCCATGAAAACTACATGACTGCCTATTACTATGTGTAAAATGCCACCATCCATGTACCTGTAACGGTGTACATTATGTCAGCTGTACCGTGTTTGAGTTGTTAATAAAACAAAGGAAAATAAAAGATACAGATATAAATATGGCTTACCATGGCTGCAAACGGCGCCTCTTGTTGGGGACATTTATTTCCTCCCTTTGTTCGCGTTTTACTAAAATATAAACCAAAAGTGATTATGATCCTAGTTCACATACCAGAGGAGCAATCTCCAACCTTGGAAGAAGCAGAACCTATTACATACTATATGGACAAAAGTATTCGGATGCCTACACATTACACCCAGGGAAGTTATATGAAATCTCATGCTAAATCCCCTCAGTGGCATCAACCACTGAGGACTCTCCGTTCTTTTAAACAATTTTTTTTTATCTCTACTGGCTAACATGGTACAAAGATATACTTTGCCTGTAACACAATCCCTTGTCATTAACCCCTTCACCCCCTAGGCCTGAAAACACTTTAATGACTGGGCTATTTTTTACGATTCTGACCAGTGTCAATTTTAGGGCTCATGCGTATTGCACTGCAGCGTAAATGCATGTGTCCTGCGTCCCCTGCACAATCTATGTAGATTGTGCATGATACGTGCGCACGTTGCTTTTTTGATTGCAGCGATTTGAATGCTAAAATTTTAACCCAAATCCGTGCGTTCATAAAGCATGTCAATTATTTGTGCGCTTTGGATGCTGCTCCCACTCTGTCTATGGTGGGGGCATCATTGCGAGCGCATGAAATCGGCTTTTTTTCTACAGAAAAAATGCATCCATTACGCAGTGTTTCTGCAGCGATTTGAAGCGCACATGTGCTGTAAAATCGCTGCAGAATAATCAGCAGGTATGTGCGAACAAGCCCTAACAGGTAATAACTCTGGAACACTTCAGCAGATACCGGTGATTCTGACATTTTTTGTGATATATTGTACTTCATTATAGTTGTAAATTTAGGCCGATACTTTTACATTTATTTGTGAAAATATTGGAAATTTGTAGAAAATTTCAGTTTTCAAACTTTGACATTTTATAGCCATAAATCTGAGTTATGTCAGAAAATAGTTCCCACATGTCTACTTTACACCAGCACAATTTTTTAAACAATTTTTTTTTTGTTAGGAAGTTAGAAGGATTCAAAGTTCATCAGCAATTTCTCAATTTTCCAACAAAATTTACAAAACATTTTTTTAGGGACCACATCACATTTGAAGTGACTTTGAGAGGCCTAGGTGACAGAAAATACCCAAAAGTGACACCATTCTAAAAACTGCACCCCTCACATTGCTTAAAATTACATACAAGAAGTTTATAAATCCTTTAAGTGCTTCACAGGAACAAAAGCAATGTGGAAGGAAAAAATGATTTTTTTTTTTCAACACAAAAATGTTACTTAAAACATAATGGGTCGTTGGGGGGTTAATGACCGGGCAATTTTTTGCACTTCTGACAAGTGTAACTTTGACAGGTTATAACTCTGGAATGCTTCAACGGATCGTGCTGATTCTGACATTGCTTTTTTGTGACATATTGGACATCATGTTAGTGGTAGAATTAAGGTCATATTTTGTGTGTTTATTTAGGAAAATATCAGAAATTTGGTAAAAATTTTGAAAATTTCACAATTTTCAAAATTTGAAATGTTATGCCTTTAAATCTGAAAGATTATTATTATTATTATTATTATTTATTTATAGAGCACCATTAATTCCATGGTGCTGTACATGAGAAGGGGGTTACATACAAAATACGTATACAAGTTACAGTAGACAGACTAGTACAGAGGGAAGAGGGCCCTACCCTTGCGGGCTTACATTCTATAGGATTATGGGGAGGAGACAATAGGTGGGGTGTAGATACTGTATGTCACACAAAATAGTCAGTAAAGAACATTTCCCACATGTCCACTTAACATCAGCGCAATTTTTGAAACAATTTTTTTTACTTAGAAAGTGTCACGATCGGGGGGGTAACAAGCGGGCGTCACACCCCTCCTCTATACCTCCCGACCGACAGACAGAGCACGTGACGCGCTCTCTAGCACCCCTCTTATAGTCAGGCCAATTATGGAATTGCCCGAAAATAAGCAAGGAGGCCGCTATTCTCCTGTGCCGAGGATTGAAGGGTTCCCGGTGAGAGTGAGGTATATATTCCTCCCGACCTCAGCGGACGGAATATATGAAAACCACCTTTAATCTCACCGGCTGCCCCACAATGATCCTTGGCACAAACTCGCTGCCACCAACCGATTTACGGTAACTATTAAGCCGAACACGCAGACGTGGGATTCAAGATCGAGATAACAGAACAGCCCAAGATTAGTTATATAATTTAATCAGCCTAAGGCACACTAGTAACTACAATATATACAATAGGGAATCTACAGAATATGCAGTTAGGTCAGAGTACAGTTACAGGCAAGGTATGGGTTACAAACAGGCATACAGTTCAAGCAGTTACCTTGTGCGTCTGGCCACAGGGGGGGCGCTGTTAGACCAGGTTTCCGGAGCTCCCTCACAGGTCTTTCCCGACCAGACCCCCGAGCAAAGAACAAGCTAAAATGTCCGAACTGTGGTTATCAACCTGGCCGAATACCTGTCCCCTCCTACCTCTGTGACCTCACAGGGAACCAATGTCACTCCCCCGGCTTTGAGTCAGGATAATATTCCCAAGGGATTATTAATCATAACTTTGCCTGAGAACGTCGTAGGCGGACGCCAATGCTCTCATTTTGACAGTTATGAATTTAGCTGCAAAACGAGAGAACTCATGGCTTGTCTGCTAGTTCCCTACTGGCCGATATCACGCCTGGGGTACTTCCCAAGGTCCCACTCCCATAAAAAAGGTGTGCCAGCATCGTCCGCATGCGGAGACACCATTTTTATGGTTGCCGTATTTATCGGACGTACGGCTCGCGAGATAGTAACCATATTTTACCGGAGTCGTTCTGTCTGGTGGCTTCAATGGCCTGGTAATGAGATAGCAACTCTTGTTACAGGGTCACAGCAGGGGGTCGTCCTGTGTCCTTTGTTCACAACTCATCTAATCTCCATATCACAGGAGATTGCCTCTGCTGTGTGAATGGGTTGTGACACCTTTCCAGATGTTGGACATCTGAGAAGGTGAGAAGGAGAAGGGGGGGGGTGTGCTACCACGGAGTGATGAGAGCGATTATGACTGGAAATCATAATTCCTCTTCATATCCCAGGATTTACCTCACACCTCCCCCCTTTTGAGGGCGCTAGGGGGCAGCACACTCCGGTGTTCCCCCGTGCGTCCGTCCGCGACCTCTCTTTGTCGGGACAGCCCGTCTGCGTTACCGTGGTCACGGCCCCTTTTGTGGCAAATGGTGAAGTTGTATTGCTGCAGCGCAAGGCTCCATCGCAACAACCTCCCAAGGGGATTGTGGTCCGTCTCCACGATGAAGCGGCGCCCATATAGATAGGGTTGCAGACGCTGCAGGGCCCACACTATGGCTAGGCATTCCTTTTCCATCGTGGAGTAGGCCACTTCCCTTGGTAACAGCTTCCTGCTCAGGTACAAGACTGGGTGCTCCTGTCTCGCCGAGCCCACCTGGCTGAGCATCGCACCGAGGCCGAAGTCACTGGTGTCGGTCTGTACTACAAACGGCCGCGTGAAGTCAGCTGCCTGTAGTACTGGTGGGCTGGACAAGGCATCCTTTAGGGCCCGGAAGTCTGTCTCGCAGTCCACTGTCCAATCGACTGCAGAGGGCAGCTTCTTCTTGGTGAGGTCTGTCAGGGGCTTCGCCAGGCTACTATAGTGTGGAACAAACCTCCTATAGTACCCATCGGTCCCCAAGAAGGACATCACCTGCTTCTTTATCCTGGGGGTGGGCCAGGATGCGATGGCTTCCACTTTCTCAGGCTCGGGCTTCAGAGTTCGCCCGCCTACCCGGTGGCCCAGGTAATGGACCTCGCTCATGGCCAGCTGACACTTTCCTGGCTTGATGGTCAAACCTGCCTGGTGGATCCGCCTGAGAACTTGTGCTAGATGCTCCAGGTGGTCCTCCCAGGTGGGACTGAAGACGGCAATGTCATCCAGGTAAGCGGCCGAGTACCCTTCAAGTCCCTTGAGCAGGGTGTTGACTAGCCGCTGGAAAGTGGCAGGGGCATTCCTCATTCCGAAGGGCATCACCGTGGACTCGTACAGTCCAAATGGGGTAATAAAGGCAGAACGTTCCCTGGCCTTGCGTGACAGCATTGAGCCCCCTGTAGTCCACGCAGAACCGAGTGGTTCGTTCCTTCTTAGGGACGAGGACTACAGGCAAGGCCCAAGCGCTGTTGGATGCCTGGATCACCCCCAGCTTCAGCATCTCGTCAATCTCCTGGCGCATGTGTTGCTGCACCTCCAGGGAGACCCGATATGCTGAACACCGGATCGGGGGATGATCCCCAGTGTCCACGTGATGGACGGCCAACTCAGTCCTTCCGGGCTGGTTGGTAAACAACCCCCGGAAGAAGTGTAGGGTGGCCCACAGCTGGGACCGCAGGTCCTCCAAGAGCTGGTGGCCAACCTCCACATCCTCAATGGATCCACCTGCCCTAACCTGGGCTAGCATATTCAAGAGGGTTTCCGCCTCTTCCTCCTCGGGCAGGTTGCACATGGGGAGCGCACATGCCTCCCGCTCATGATGTGCCTTCATCATGTTCACATGGAAGGGCTTCCGCCTTCCACGGGCAGGGTCCAGGGTGACCAGGTACGTTACAGGGTTGAGCTGCTGGTACACGAGGTATGGGCCTTCCCAGGCTGCCTGAAGCTTGTCCTGTGGTACGGGACCAGTACCCACACCTTTTGACTCACTTGGTAGGTCCTCTCACAAGAGTTCTGGTCGTACCAACGCTTCTGATCGGCCTGGGCTTGAGCCATATTGTCGTGCACCAGCTGCGTCAAGGCCTGCATTTTGTCCCGAAAGCGCATGACATACTCGATAACCGACACTCCAGGGGTGGCCACATCCCCTTCCCAAACCTCTTTCACCAGAGCCAGCGGGCCCCGTACACGTCGCCCGTACAGGAGCTCAAAAGGTGAGAACCCTGTTGAGGCCTATGGAACCTCCCGGTAAGCAAATAACAGGTGTGGGAGATACCGCTCCCAGTTACACTCGTGGGAGTCGACCAACATCTTAAGCATCTGCTTTAAGGTGCCATTGAACCGCTCGCACAGACCATTAGTCTGTGGATGGTACGGGCTGGCCACCAGATGTTGCACCTGGACTTGCTTACAGAGGGCCTCCATCAGCTGTGACATGAATTGGGTCCCCCGGTCAGTGAGCATTTCCTGGGGAAAACCCACTCGAGAGAAAATCTCAAGAAATGCGGTGTCCACCTTGTCAGCCCGAATGGACGACAAGGCCACCGCTTCAGGGTACCGGGACGCATAGTCCACTACCGTCAGTACGAAGCGTTTCCCGGAGCTGCTGGGGATGGCCAGCGGGCCGACCAGATCCACAGCCACCCTCCTGAAAGGCTCATCAATGATGGGCAAAGATACCAGTGGGGCTTTGGGGTGTGGCCCCGCCTTCCCCACTCTCTGACAGATGCCACACGAACGGCAGTAGGCAGCCACATCGGCCCCCATTTTTTGCCAGCAGAAATGCTGGTTTAACCTGGCCTTGGTCTTAGTGATCCCTAGGTGTCCGGCCATCGGAATCTCATGTGCGATCCGCAACAACTCCGTCCGGAACGGTCCCTGGGCCACGCCTCTGGTGAACCCTGCTGGACCGTGACCCGATACAGCCATCCTTTGTCCCACACCACTCGCTCCAGGTCCGAGGGAGGCTGTGCCTCCTGCTCCTTGAGAGCTTTCAGGCTGTCGTCAGCTTCTAACGCTGCCTGAAACCCCTGACTAGATGTGGCCAGAATCGACGAGACTGTCACATCTTCGGTCAGTACCCTGGGACCTGTGTCCTGGCCTCCACCTGACTCGGCTGCCACTTGGTCAGAAGGGGAAGAGCTATCGGACCTCCGGGAGGCCCCTGGGCTTCCAGCACACCCACTGCGGGTGACAGCAGCCACAGCCGCTGTTACCGTGGGTCGTGCCTGCTCCTCCTCCGTCCCTGACCAAGTCGCCGGTTCAGGCAGACCTACCTGGCTTCCTGACACACCGGTTGTGGGGGAACCCTGCACCGAGATCTTACCTGGGAGCACTTCCGCTCATGGACCAGCCCCAATCTCACCTGCCTGTTCCCCCCCCCTGCAGCAACAGAAACCCCGCGGTGAAGTCTCTGGGGACCCCGCATTTGCTGTGGTAGCCCCCACCCCACACACTGGTTCTCCCCCTGCAGTATCCTGCTCTCTGCTTATCCCTGCAGAGGGCAACAGATCCCAGCTCACTGGCTGATCACTGGTAAGGGCATTGTCACACCCTTCTCCCACCCCCTCCCCTGTCACAGCTGGAGCTGTGTGTGTGTCTGTGGTTTCAGTGTATGCAGAAGACGCAGAGCTCACTCCCTCCTCCCTTACATCAATTACAGATAACACATCCACATCGCCAGGGGGTATGTCAGTACTGGCTGAAAGATCAGCCCTTGAGGATTCGGGGGCCTCAAACTGGGAGGTTATCCGCCCCAAATCTGTCCCAAGCAACACTTTGGCAGGGATCCTATCAGTTACCCCCACCTCCCTCACCCCTCGTCCTGCGCCCCAGTCCAAATAAATCTTGGCGACGGCAGCGTTGGGTCAGTGCCTCCAATTCCGGAGAAAGCGAGGGTTTTTCCGGGGACCAAGTCTTGGGGGGGACACGATCTCCGGCTGCACCAGAGTCACCTCCGAGGCGCAGTCCCGCAGTCCCATGGTCCTAGACTGGCCGACGGTGACGGGTTGGAAGCTGTCCAGGGACCTACCACCACCCCCCTTTACACAGTGCACCGTGGGCGGTTTTGGGGACGGGGACGGGGCCTTGGGGCACTGAGGTCACATGGCCTTGAAGTGTCCGGGTTGGTTGCACTGGTGGCACCGTCTTGTTTCTGCCACGGGCCTGGAGGGGGGGGGGTCGAGGGGGACACCCCCTGCAGTCTAGGGGCAGGTGGGGCAGTCGCAGAATTCATCTTACCCCCTCTCCAGGTGCTGCTGGCGGCCGCTCTCTTGGCCTCCGGGGCCCGATTGTTGGTGTAGTCATGTGCGAGGGCGGCCGTAGCAGTGGACCCCTTTGGCTTCTGGTTTCGGATGAACTGGCGGAGATCCTCAGGGCAGTTCCACAAGAGTTGCTCCGTGATGAACAAGTCCAGGATCTCCGGTCCGGTGGTAAGCTGCAGGCCTTGGGTCCTGTGGTCGGCAGCTCGGGCAAGTGCCCGCTGGTGGTCAGCCCAGGAGTCCTTTGGTCCCTGCAGGCTTCGGAACTTCTTGCGGTAGGACTCCGGAGTGAGGTAGTACTGTTGGATCAGGGCCCGCTTGATGGTGTCATAGCCCTGATCTGCCTCAGCAGGCAAGTCCCCAAGGATTTCCAGGGCCTTACCCCTTAAATGGGGGGTCAGGTATTTGGCCCACTGATCCTTGTCCAGATGGTGCTGCAGGCAAGTCCGTTCAAAAGCAGTCAGGAAAGAGTCCAAGTCTCCATCCTTCTCCAGCACTGGGAAGTCCTCAACACGGACCTTTGGAAGTTTGGTGTCTCGAAGGTCACGGGTGGCTGATGAGGGCCGGAGCTGAGCTAGCTGCAGCTGGTGGTCACGCTCTCTGCCTGTTGCTGTCGCTCTTCACGCGCTGCTTGCCGCTCCGCAGCTTCACGCGCTGCCTGCCGCTCTGCCCTGCGCTCTGCCATGAGTTCCTTGTAGCCCTCCCGGTCTCCAGAGATTCCAAAAAAGTCAAATGACCCAAATTCTCATGAAACATTAAATTCTTTATTATTTTATTAAACAAACACACAAGAAAAATATTAAAAAGATGGATAATGATATAAAAATATCCTGGGTTCAACAAGTGTTAATTTTTATTTTTTTTTATTTTTTTTAAATATTGTACATAATAAATTCATACAGGTTCATAACACAGTTTTTTTTAACAAATTTTTGTACATATGTTTTTGTGAGGTTGGTCTCCTGAAAAAGTATTCAACCCCTAATCCGCCCGCATCGAGGTCAATTATAATATATAATTTGTGATCTATCGGAAAGTGCTAGTGCATTAGCATACAGCTAAAAATAAACAATTTGAGAGACCAAAGATACATGAGATGAATGAGGGGTTGAATAGTTTTGTTTAGAGGTAGAAATAATCTGCTTATTCCAATGAATCTATGCAGAGTTATTATTTCTGAGGCAAGCCATAAAAAACTGCATCAGAAAAAATTATCTCTGTAAGCACTCACGTTGTCACAGGAATTGCTGAAAAACTCTTTGTAAACAAATGCCCATTATACCTATGCATCTACTGTATATTAAGAGTTAACAGAGCAAAGTTCAATCTGTTATATAGTTAACAGGAATAGTATTACATCAGCATGTTACTAGGCAGGCCATATAACATCATGCCATAAACACTGATGTGATAAGAGCAATACTATTCAAGCAGGTATATTAAGGGTTAACAGAGCAGGATTCCGTCTTGTTGCAGGAGTTGAATTACAACAGCATGTTACTAGGCAAAGGGCGCATATCATTAAGCCATAGACACTGATGTGATCAGAGCAATACTTATCAAGCAGGCAGATTAAATCAACATTTTGTCAAACAGATCATACAGAGCGGTGATGAACCAAAGCATAAATATAGATCTTACATAAGAACCCCAGGATCACCCTTAACGATCGTTTCGTCTCTTCCTCAGAAGGGGTGAAGTCTGGTAAGGCACACAGTCTATTTAAGGCTGGGTTCACACATAGCGACAGCGATAACGACGTCGCTGTTACGTCACCATTTTCTGTGACGTAACAGCGACCTAGTAAGTCGTTGTTATGATCGCTGCTTAGCTGTCAAACACAGCGACGCAGCAACGATCATAACGTCGCTACATGTGCAGAGAGCAGGGAGCTGCGCACACTGCTTAGCACTGGTTCCCTGCACTCCTAGCTACAGTACACATCGGGTTAATTACCTGATGTGTACTGCAGCTACATGTGCAGAGAGCAGGAGCCGGCAGCACAGGCAGCGTGAGAGCTGCAGAGGCTGGTAACTAAGGTAAATATCGGGTAACCACCTTGGTTACCCGATGTTTACCCTGGTTACAGCTTACTGCAGCTGCCAGATGCCGGCTCCTGCTCCCTGCTCGCTTCATTCCGTCGCTCTCTCGCTGTCACACACAGCGATCTGTGCGTCACAGCGGGAGAGCAACAATAAAAAAACGAACCAGGGCTGTGTGTAACGAGCAGCAATCTCACAGCAGGGGCCAGATCGCTGCTCAGTGTCACACACAGCGAGATCGCTAATGAGGTCACTGCTGCGTCACAAAAACCGTGACTCAGCAGCGATCTCAGCAGCGAGCTCGCTGTGTGTGAAGCACCCCTAAGTAACAGCTGTCCAATGACACGCAGATTACTGATAGCAGCGGCTGTGAAGCGCTTATCATGGAAAGCAGGAGAGTTCAAAGCACCTGGGTCAGCGTCCTGCAGCCATGGAAACGTCCCCTGGTAAACCAGGGAGTGCGTCCATGAACCACGTGAGGACGCCTCACCATAGAAACCAGACAACACTGCTGCCCAGGGAAGCGCAAGCGCTCTAAGGATTTTTTTATACTTAGAAGTTAACCATAGGAATGCCAGTTATATCAGTGAATCTGAATAGATCCATGGTATGAAGTAAATTTATATGGATTAATGCAATGCAGCACTCATGAAACGGACTCTATTTATATAAAGATTTAATAGTGACATATACTAATGTGATTTATATAAATTAAATACAATAAAGTCTAACTGAAACAGACTCATCCATGGATCTAGACTATATATGTGGATATAAAGAAATGTGACAGTGATAAAGAAAATGTGACGGTACAAAAGTGCAAGGTGAGCAAAAAAGTATAGTGAATGAAACAATGAATAAATGTTATACTTACTTATGCAAATTCATTCAATTTCTAAAAGACAAAATTTAGCTGGATATGGACAAACACACAAAAAATGTGCAAAATATGCAAAATTTACAAATACATGTGAAAAAATGTATATAAAAAGTGTATACAAAATGTATATTTTTTATATAAAAATATATCTATATTGTGAACCTAAATACAAGAGACCACCTACACAGCCACATTGCACAATCCTAAATTACATAAAATTATATAATTTCCCAAGGTAAGAGGGGAAGGAATGGAAGGGGGGGAAAAAAAGCCTGGAGTCGGGCCATAGCCATTTGTAGAAGGGCATCCGAGCCTGCCAGGCTCAGTGGATTGGCGAGTGGTGATCTGCGGCACGCTGCAGAGCCTGGTGATTCACTGTCCATTGCAGAGCGGAGGGCTGGCATCTGGCTCCCTGAGGACATTTGGGTGGGCTCCTCCTCATCTTGTCCATAACTGCCAGGTTGTGCGCTGTCCTCTGCAGAACGGCTCTCTGGCGTCGGGCTCCTGGAGGACTCGTCGTCAACATCCTCATTGTTGTCCACAGCAGTCTTCTACCTCCTCGCCTCTGGCCAGAGCATCGGCCATTTCATTAGCTTTGCTCCTGGTGTTATCAGCCATTGTTGCAGACTTTGGTCACTGACACCTGATGCGCCCACACACCTTACTGTATATGCACTCTGACACTCTAGTGTTGGTCTAGTCTGAAGACCCCAGCAGCCACAGCTGCTACTGGCAGTCTTTAGTGTCTGGGAGTATGGGTCTCACACTCACACGCACTATTATCTCGATCCCACCGCTTGCCACCAATATGTCACGATCGGGGGGGTAACAAGCGGGCATCACACCCCTCCTCTATACCTCCCGACCGACAGACAGAGCACGTGATGCGCTCTCTAGCGCCCCTCTTATAGTCAGGCCAATTATGGAATTGCCCGAAAATAAGCAAGGAGGCCGCTATTCTCCTATGCCGAGGATTGAAGGGTTCCCGGTGAGAGTGAGGTATATATTCCTCCTGACCTCAGCGGACGGAATATATGAAAACCACCTTTAATCTCACCGGCTGCCCCACAATGATCCTTGGCACAAACTCGCTGCCACCATCCGATTTACGGTAACAATTAAGCCGAACACACAGACGTGGGATTCAAGATCGAGATAACAGAACAGCCCAAGATTAATTATATAATTTAATCAGCCTAAGGCACACTAGAAACTACAATATATACAATAGGGAATCTACAGAATATACAGTTAGGTCAGAGTACATTTACAGGCAAGATATGGGTTACAAACAGGCATACAGTTCAAGCAGTTACCTTGTGCGTCTGGCCACAGGGGGGCGCTGATAGACCAGGTTTCCGGAACTCCCTCACAGGTCTTTCCCGACCAGACCCCCGAGCAAAGAACAAGCTAAAATGTCCGAACTGTGGTTATCAACCTGGCCGAATCCCTGTCCCCCTCCTACCTCTGTGACCTCACAGGGAACCACTGCCACTCCCCCGGCTTTGAGTCAGGATAAAATTCCCAAGGGATTATTAATCATAACTTTGCCTGGGAACATTGTAGGCGGACGCCAATGCTCTCATTTTGACAGTTATGAATTTAGCTGCAAAACGAGAGTACTCATGGCTTGTCTGCTAGTTCCCCACTGGCCGATATCACGCCTGGGGTACTTCCCAAGGTCCCACTCCCATAAAAAAGGTGTGCCAGCATCGTCCGCATGCGGAGACACCATTTTTATGGTTGCCGTATTTATCGGATGTACGTCTCGCGAGATATTAACCATATTTTACCGGAGTCGTTCTGTCTGGTGGCTTCAATGGCCTGGTAATGAGATAGGAACTCTTGTTACAGGGTCACAGCAGGGGGTCGTCCTGTGTCCTTTGTTCACAACTCATCTAATCTCCATATCACAGGAGATTGCCTCTGCTGTGTGAATGGGATGTGACACCTCTCCAGATGTTGGACATCTGAGAAGGAGAAGGGGGGGGGGGTGCTACCACGGAGTGATGAGAGCGATTATGACTGGAAATCATAATTCCTCTTCATATGCCAGGATTTACCTCACAGAAGTGTTTAAAGTTCATCAGCAATTTCTCAGTTTTCGAAAAAAAAATTACAAAACCATTTTTTTAGGGACCACATCACATTTGAAGTGACTTTGAGAGGACTAGGTGACAGAAAATACCCAAAAGTGACACCATTCTAAAAACTGCACCCCTCACATTGCTTAAAATTACATACAAAAAGTTTATAAATCCTTTAAGTGCTTCACAGGAACCAAAGCAATGTGGAAGGAAAAAATGATTTTTTTAAATTTTTTTTCAACACAAAAATGTTACTTAAAACATAAAAGTTTGCATTTTCACAAGGATATCAGGAAAAAATGCACCATAAAATGTATTGTGCAATTTCTCCTAAGTACCCCATATGTGGTGGACATCAATTGTTTGGGCGCACTGCAGGGCTCGGAAGGGAAGGAGCTTCATTAGAATTTTTGAAAGCAAAATTAGCTAAAACCATTAGCGGACACCATGTCGCGTTTGGAGAGTCCCTGATGTGCCTAAACTGTGGAGCTCCCCCACAAGTGACTACATTTTGGAAACTAGCAAACAAAAGGAGGAAAGGAGATGAAGCACGATTTGTTGCAAAATACATTTTATTCAATAAAAATCAAGTAGAAAAGTACTATAAGCAACATGTAATATATACAATAGGTCCTCGGTGAGTGTGGAAAGGGGGTAGTAGAAAAAAGGGGGGAAAAATGAGGTAAATAAAATTACCACACAGAACCAGCCACAATTATTATGCGTATAATAGATGTAATATTTGTGTTAAAATTTACACACCAGTATGGTACTGAATTAAATAAAGTGGCAAACTAAAGGGGGCACATACTGAGAGGATTATATATGTACCTGCAGTCTGGCATATGAAAAAATGTGCCCCACATGAGAGAACCAAAATGGTCTATACACAGAGTGTAAAATTCCCTGACACATGCACAGCCCTGCCACAAGAAACACACCGCAAGTGTGAAGTTGGAGTGAGACAAATAGAAGTAAGTGGTAAATGCCCAAGGCTAGGAAACTGTGCAGGTGAATGGAGAGCACTATGTAAATGACCAGAAAGGACTCATGCAATACCTCTACCTGGTGGTGTAGTGGGAGGCTGGTTCTGGTGGTAAGATAACCTCTTGACAGCTGTTTCGCAGCACGCTTTCTCAAAAGGAAGTGTGATGTATGCGGTGAGAAACCAGCTATATTGGGACCAAGGAAGTGAAAACAATCAATCCTGATTGCAGTTGATGTAGTGCGCGTGCGCTAGCAGCCGAGATCGGGCAGCAGCGAGGGACGGAAACACCGCTGCTTTGGAAACTAGACCTCTCAAGGAATTTATCTAGATGGTTGGTGAGCACCTGGAACAGGTGGGCTTCACAGAATTTTATAAGCTGTGAAAATGAAAAATGTAATTTTTAAACCACAAAAATGTTGCGTTAACGCCAAATTTTGCAAATAACCTAGAGTAATAGGAGATAGTGAACCATACAAATTATTGTGCAATTTCTCCTGACTAATGCAGGAAAGAAGAAGAAGGGAAAGAGTACCACATTGGAGTGCAGATTTAGTTGGAATGGTTTGTTTTGCCATGTCACATTGGTAGAGCCCCTGAAATGCCAAAACAGCAGAAATCTCCCACAGTGACCCCATTTTACAAACTGTACCCCTCAATGAATTCATTCAGAGGTGCAGTGTGCAAACAAATTTTATACTATTGGGCGGTAAACAAAAATAATTACATTTTTACAACTAAAATGTTGTGCTAACCCCAAATTTCCAATTTGCACATGGGGAATAGGTAAAAAATGTCCTATAATGTGTTACACAATTTCTCCTGAACATGACAATACCCCACATGTCATTGTACAGTAGTGTTTGGCCGCACGACAGGTCGGTCTCAGAGAGGAAGGAGCACCATTTGATTTTTTGAAACACAGATTTTCCTAGAATAGTTTGTGGACACCATTTGCAGAGTCCCCATGTGCGAGAAAAGAAGAAATCCCCCTCAAGTGACCACATTTTGGAAATTTCACCCCTCTGGGAATTCATCTACAGGAGTAGTAATGATTTAGTCTCTAGGGTACGTGCCAGCGATCAGCACATGCCATGTTCTGGATGTGGAGTGTATTCACCTGCAGAGACACAAGTGCACTACTCAGGAGGCGGCAGCTGCCCATGCCCACGATCAGGGTTTGGGGCACTGTGGACTTTCGCTCTGTTTTCCCAGCTGGGAACACTCGCGTCTCTGCAGCATAAATTGACATACTGCATCTAGGGAAGCAGCTCCACAGGTCAGTTTACGAAGTATAGAAAAGAAGTACAGTGGGCATTGGATTTATATCAGTCCATCCACTGTGCTTGTACCGCACAATGCAGTGGTTTGGACACAGCAAAAATACGGAGCATCCAATATGCTGCTATTCCTTATTGTGGGCAAGCACCCTTAAAGGTAATCCCGATGCAAGCACTTAGCGTAGAGCACAGGATAAATATGAGCCGTGCCGTACTGCGTTCTTTTAAAGACAGAATGAACAAATCAACAACAGTTGAACTATTGGCTTTCTTTATTTATTTTTTACACCATTCGCCATGTAGTATAGGTGATTAGGTGGCTGTATTCCTCTGGTACTAAAAAACGCTTTTTACAAAATAAAGTTTTTTTGCATCACCAGATTTTGAAGGCTATAGTTTTTTTTTTATTCTGACATGTGAGGACTTTTTTTGTGGGATAAGTTGGAGTTTTTATTGATACCATTTTTGGCCATAATTTTTGATCGCTTTCTATTCCACTTTTTGTGAGGCAGAATCAAGAAGAAACAGCAACTCAGGAATAGGGGGTTTTTTAACGTTGTTTACAGTGCTGTAAAAGTGATAAGATAGATTTATTCTCCAGGTCAGTATTATTACAGAGATACCATATTTATACAAGTTTTTTTGTTTTGCTGCTTTTATACCATAAAAACTATTTTGCACGGAAAAAATCAGTTTTTGCATTGCTGTATTTTGACAGCTATAACATTTTTATTTGTTGGCTGATAAAACTGTATGGTGGCTTGTTTTTTTGCGGGTGAAATGATGTTTTCATCTGTACCAGTTTTATTTATATATAACTTTTTGATCACATTTTATTCCACTTTTTTGTCAGCTATATGTTAAAAAGACATTGTTTTTGCTATGTTTTTTTTTTTTTTATCGTGTACACTGAAGGGGTTAGCTCGGGTTGTTATGGACGTGGCAATACCAAATATGTGTACTTATTTGTTTATTTTATTTTTTTACACAAATTTAATTGGACTATTTTTATTATTTTTCTTCTTTATTTTCAGATTTTTTTTAAATAACGTGTTTTTCCAAAAATAAGACCTCCATCAAAAATAAGCCCTAGCAGGGATTTTCAGCATTTTCGGAGCAAAGTTTAAATATAAGCCCTCCCCTGAAAGAAGGGAATTTTGTTACTTACCGTAAATTCCTTTTCTTCTAGCTCTTATTGGGAGACCCAGACGATTGGGGTATAGCTACTGCCTCCGGAGGCCACACAAAGCACTACACCAAAAAGTGCAAGGCCCCTCCCCTTCTGGCTATACCCCCCCGTGGTATCACGGGTTCTCCAGTTTTAGTGCCAAAGCAAGAAGGAGGAAAGCCAATAACTGGTTTAAACAAATTAACTCCGAGTAACATCGGAGAACTGAAAAACCGTTCAACATGAACAACATGTGTACCCGCAAACAACAAAAAAATCCCGAAGGACAACAGGGCGGGTGCTGGGTCTCCCAATAAGAGCTAGAAGAAAAGGAATTTATGGTAAGTAACAAAATTCCCTTCTTCTTCAGCGCTCTATTGGGAGACCCAGACGATTGGGACGTCCAAAAGCTGTCCCTGGGTGGGTAAAGAAATACCTCATGTTAGAGCTGCAAAACAGCCCTCCCCTACGGGGGTGTCACTGCCGCCTGCAGGACTCTTCTACCTAAGCTGGCATCCGCCGAAGCATAGGTATGCACCTGATAATGCTTGGTGAAAGTGTGCAGACTCGACCAGGTAGCTGCCTGGCACACTTGTTGAGCCGAAGCCTG
>NW_027442802.1:0-77732 GCF_048569485.1 Anomaloglossus baeobatrachus
AATGTCATGCTCTTCAGCCTCCTCCTCCTCCTGCGCATCCTCATCCACTTTACCCTCCACACCAGTCCCAAGCTGGAAGCACTGCAGCACTGCCTCGGCGAAGCGGCAACAGGCTGTGCTGCAGCTAATCTGCATAAGTGACAAATCCCACAATGCAGAAGAGGTGTGGACAGCTCTAAAACAGCATGCAGATCACTGGCTCACACCTCTGAACCTAAAGCCAGGAAAGGTTGTGTGTGACAATGGCCGGAACCTAGTGGCGGCTTTGAGGCGAGGCCAGCTGACACATGTTCCATGCATGGCCCATGTGCTCAACCTCGTGGTTCAGCGGTTTCTAAAGTCATACCCAGAGCTGTCTCATCTGCTGGTAAAAGTTCGCCGCCTGTCTGCACATTTTCGAAAGTCACCTACTGCTTCAGCCGGCCTTGCCGGCTTTCAGCGTCATTTGCATCTTCCGGCTCACAGACTGGTGTGTGATGTCCCCACGCGTTGGAATTCAACTCTGCACATGTTGATCAGGATATGTGAGCAGAAGAGGGCAGTTGTTGAGTACCTGCATCACCTAAGCCGTCGGGAAATGGGTCAAACTCCACACATAACACCTGAGGAGTGGAGATGGATGTCCGACCTATGTACCATCCTCCAAAACTTTGAGGACTCCACCAAGATGGTGAGCGGCGATGACGCCATTATTAGCGTCACCATACCGCTTCTCTGCCTTCTAAAACGGTCTCTGCTCAAAACCAAACATGATGCATTGCAGGCGGAACACGATGAGTTGGAGCAAGAAACAGTAGTGGGTGTGGGTGATAACACATAGCCCAGCCTCGTCTCATCACAACGTGCAGTGGAGGACTATGACGAGGAGGAAGATGAAGACATGGAGCAACTCTCCGGCCAAATTGAGGATATGACATGCATACCAGTCATATGCTCAGTTCAGCGTGGCTGGCCAGAGGACAGGGTAGATGAGGAGGAGGAGGAGAAGGAGGAGGACAGCATGTTCAGTCATCGTGTTGGTCTGGATACTGAAGTGATGGCTGTTAAGAGTCTGGCGCACATGGATGACTTTATGGTAAGCTGCCTGTCTCGTGACCCTCGCGTTAAGAACATCTTGGCCGACAATCATTACTGGTTGGTAACACTGTTAGACCCACGCTACAAGGAGAACTTTATGTCTCTTATTCCCGAGGCGGAGAGGTCAGCCAAAATGCAGCAGTTCCGGAAGGCCATAGTCACGGAAGTAGGCAAAGCATTCCCTTCACAAAACGCTAGCGTCATAATTGTAACACTATTAGTTAAAAGAAAGGGATAAAATGTAAAAAAAAACAAAATAAGGCATGACTTTTTTTTAACATCACATTTATTTTTTTTAGATTTAACCAAAGAATGTGCACATTTGTTATAATAAACAAGTGAAAAATGTTGAAAATCAGTCATCCAAAGGTGTGTGAAAAAAATATATACATATATGGTACCAATAAAAATGTCACTTTGTCTTGCAAAGAATGCAGCCCCCCAAATTATTTTTTTCCTCTGTGCGGCCCATACACCCAGCCGAGTTTGAGACCCCCTGCCTTACACTATATAGATATTATGTTCATTCCCCATCTATCTTGCTCAGGAGAGCATCTCCCTCCCCCGGCACCAAGAGCAGCTCATACTGAATTGTTACATTGACTAGTAACACTGCACACAGAAATGCACCTTAATATTCCACTGTTAACCCTTTCCTCCCAGCAGTAACACACAACTCCTCACCTTGATATCATGGTGATTTATGGTCAGAATGACTTCAATGCGATCAGTGATTTCTATTCTAGCTCTGCTCACATAGATTTTATATCCACACTCAACTATAGGCCGTTCTTCATATTTTGGGGGCTTTTAGTCAGATATACTAGTTTGTGCCTGTATAGTATTGGTGTAGATGGGAGTGTAGGGCATGGGTTACATGGCACTGTGGTGGGATACTGATGGGAGGTATTGGTGCTGTGTTTGATGCTTCTACTGGGTATTTTCCTACAAATACTGGAACAGCTCACTGCTTAGAATGATCCTTCCCAGCTCTATAATATATTATATATACCCCACAATGCAGGCTCACACACACATTTGTCTCAAGTGTGTTGTAGGGACACAGATACAGTCTTGGTCATGTGACTAAAGGCTACTTTACACACTGCGATATCGGTCCCGATATCGCTAGTGTGGGTACCCGCCCCCATCTGTTGCGCGACACGGGTAAATCGCTGCCCATGCCGCACAACACCGACCAGACCCGTCACACATACTTACCTGCCCGGCGACGTCGCTGTGACCGGCGAACCGCCTCCTTTCTATCTATCTAATACGATGACAACAGCTCTCCATACCTGCAGTCCACCACAAGGACCACCCTCTCTAATCCCTGAAAAATGAAATCATCCTCAGTGACGAAGAGAGGGGGCTAAGCGCCCCCATGGTCTCAGAGCATTAACTCTTCTAAGAGTCCTAAGAGTCCTGCTCACACTGATGGGGTGCAGCTGTGGGACCCTATTTTCAGAGATGATGTCCTCCACCCAACTCTCAAAAAGCTGAAAGGGTCTTCAGTAGAGATGGATAGTCGAGCTGGGCTATCAGACGGTCACCTCTGTAGCTGTAGTGTCATTTTTCCTATGGTCCAATGTGTAAATTAAACAAAAAAGTGCACGTTTGTTATGATGTCCAAGATGGGGACCAGGATGTGGACATAATAAAAAATTAGGGAACATGATAGGAGACATTTCTACAATACATATAATCATTCTTATCTATCTAATACGATGACAACAGCTCTCCATACCTGCAGTCCACCACAAGGACCACCCTCTCTAATCCCTGAAAAATGAAATCATCCTCAGTGACGAAGAGAGGGGGCCAAGCGCCCCCCATGGTACCAGAGCATTGACTCTTCTAAGAGTCCTAAGAGTCCTGCTCACACTGATGGGGTGAAGCTGTGGGACCCTATTTTCAGAGATGATGTCCTCCACCCGACTCTCAAAAAGCTGAAAGGGTCTTCAGTAGAGATGGATAGTCGAGCTGGGCTATCAGACGGTCACCTATGTAGCTGTAGTGTCATTTTTCCTATGGTCCAATGTGTAAATTAAACAAAAAAGTGCACGTTTGTTATGATGTCCAAGATGGGGACCAGGATGTGGACATAATAAGAAATTAGGGAACATGATAGGAGACATTTCTACAATACATATAATCATTCTTATCTATCTAATACGATGACAACAGCTCTCCATACCTGCAGTCCACCACAAGGACCACCCTCTCTAATCCCTGAAAAATGAAATCATCCTCAGTGACGAAGAGAGGGGGCTAAGTGCCCCCAATGGTCTCAGAGCATTGACTCTTCTAAGAGTCCTAAGAGTCCTGCTCACACTGATGGGGTGCAGCTGTGGGACCCTATTTTCAGAGATGATGTCCTCCACCCAACTCTCAAAAAGCTGAAAGGGTCTTCAGTAGAGATGGATAGTCGAGCTGGGCTATCAGACGGTCACCTCTGTAGCTGTAGTGTCATTTTTCCTATGGTCCAATGTGTAAATTAAACAAAAAAGTGCACGTTTGTTATGATGTCCAAGATGGGGACCAGGATGTGGACATAATAAAAAATTAGGGAACATGATAGGAGACATTTCTACAATACATATAATCATTCTTATCTATCTAATACGATGACAACAGCTCTCCATACCTGCAGTCCACCACAAGGACCACCCTCTCTAATCCCTGAAAAATGAAATCATCCTCAGTGACGAAGAGAGGGGGCTAAGCGCCCCCATGGTCTCAGAGCATTAACTCTTCTAAGAGTCCTAAGAGTCCTGCTCACACTGATGGGGTGCAGCTGTGGGACCCTATTTTCAGAGATGATGTCCTCCACCCAACTCTCAAAAAGCTGAAAGGGTCTTCAGTAGAGATGGATAGTCGAGCTAGGCTATCAGACGGTCACCTCTGTAGCTGTAGTGTCATTTTTCCTATGGTCCAATGTGTAAATTAAACAAAAAAGTGCACGTTTGTTATGATGTCCAAGATGGGGACCAGGATGTGGACATAATAAAAAATTAGGGAACATGATAGGAGACATTTCTACAATACATATAATCATTCTTATCTATCTAATACGATGACAAAAGCTCTCCATACCTGCAGTCCACCACAAGGACCACCCTCTCTAATCCCTGAAAAATGAAATCATCCTCAGTGACGAAGAGAGGGGGCCAAGCGCCCCCCATGGTACCAGAGCATTGACTCTTCTAAGAGTCCTAAGAGTCCTGCTCACACTGATGGGGTGAAGCTGTGGGACCCTATTTTCAGAGATGATGTCCTCCACCCGACTCTCAAAAAGCTGAAAGGGTCTTCAGTAGAGATGGATAGTCGAGCTGGGCTATCAGACGGTCACCTCTGTAGCTGTAGTGTCATTTTTCCTATGGTCCAATGTGTAAATTAAACAAAAAAGTGCACGTTTGTTATGATGTCCAAGATGGGGACCAGGATGTGGACATAATAAGAAATTAGGGAACATGATAGGAGACATTTCTACAATACATATAATCATTCTTATCTATCTAATACGATGACAACAGCTCTCCATACCTGCAGTCCACCACAAGGACCACCCTCTCTAATCCCTGAAAAATGAAATCATCCTCAGTGACGAAGAGAGGGGGCTAAGTGCCCCCAATGGTCTCAGAGCATTGACTCTTCTAAGAGTCCTAAGAGTCCTGCTCACACTGATGGGGTGAAGCTGTGGGACCCTATTTTCAGAGATGATGTCCTCCACCCAACTCTCAAAAAGCTGAAAGGGTCTTCAGTAGAGATGGATAGTCGAGCTGGGCTATCAGACGGTCACCTCTGTAGCTGTAGTGTCATTTTTCCTATGGTCCAATGTGTAAATTAAACAAAAAAGTGCACGTTTGTTATGATGTCCAAGATGGGGACCAGGATGTGGACATAATAAAAAATTAGGGAACATGATAGGAGACATTTCTACAATACATATAATCATTCTTATCTATCTAATACGATGACAACAGCTCTCCATACCTGCAGTCCACCACAAGGACCACCCTCTCTAATCCCTGAAAAATGAAATCATCCTCAGTGACGAAGAGAGGGGGCTAAGCGCCCCCATGGTCTCAGAGCATTAACTCTTCTAAGAGTCCTAAGAGTCCTGCTCACACTGATGGGGTGCAGCTGTGGGACCCTATTTTCAGAGATGATGTCCTCCACCCAACTCTCAAAAAGCTGAAAGGGTCTTCAGTAGAGATGGATAGTCGAGCTGGGCTATCAGACGGTCACCTCTGTAGCTGTAGTGTCATTTTTCCTATGGTCCAATGTGTAAATTAAACAAAAAAGTGCACGTTTGTTATGATGTCCAAGATGGGGACCAGGATGTGGACATAATAAAAAATTAGGGAACATGATAGGAGACATTTCTACAATACATATAATCATTCTTATCTATCTAATACGATGACAACAGCTCTCCATACCTGCAGTCCACCACAAGGACCACCCTCTCTAATCCCTGAAAAATGAAATCATCCTCAGTGACGAAGAGAGGGGGCCAAGCGCCCCCCATGGTACCAGAGCATTGACTCTTCTAAGAGTCCTAAGAGTCCTGCTCACACTGATGGGGTGAAGCTGTGGGACCCTATTTTCAGAGATGATGTCCTCCACCCGACTCTCAAAAAGCTGAAAGGGTCTTCAGTAGAGATGGATAGTCGAGCTGGGCTATCAGACGGTCACCTATGTAGCTGTAGTGTCATTTTTCCTATGGTCCAATGTGTAAATTAAACAAAAAAGTGCACGTTTGTTATGATGTCCAAGATGGGGACCAGGATGTGGACATAATAAGAAATTAGGGAACATGATAGGAGACATTTCTACAATACATATAATCATTCTTATCTATCTAATACGATGACAACAGCTCTCCATACCTGCAGTCCACCACAAGGACCACCCTCTCTAATCCCTGAAAAATGAAATCATCCTCAGTGACGAAGAGAGGGGGCTAAGTGCCCCCAATGGTCTCAGAGCATTGACTCTTCTAAGAGTCCTAAGAGTCCTGCTCACACTGATGGGGTGCAGCTGTGGGACCCTATTTTCAGAGATGATGTCCTCCACCCAACTCTCAAAAAGCTGAAAGGGTCTTCAGTAGAGATGGATAGTCGAGCTGGGCTATCAGACGGTCACCTCTGTAGCTGTAGTGTCATTTTTCCTATGGTCCAATGTGTAAATTAAACAAAAAAGTGCACGTTTGTTATGATGTCCAAGATGGGGACCAGGATGTGGACATAATAAAAAATTAGGGAACATGATAGGAGACATTTCTACAATACATATAATCATTCTTATCTATCTAATACGATGACAACAGCTCTCCATACCTGCAGTCCACCACAAGGACCACCCTCTCTAATCCCTGAAAAATGAAATCATCCTCAGTGACGAAGAGAGGGGGCTAAGCGCCCCCATGGTCTCAGAGCATTAACTCTTCTAAGAGTCCTAAGAGTCCTGCTCACACTGATGGGGTGCAGCTGTGGGACCCTATTTTCAGAGATGATGTCCTCCACCCAACTCTCAAAAAGCTGAAAGGGTCTTCAGTAGAGATGGATAGTCGAGCTAGGCTATCAGACGGTCACCTCTGTAGCTGTAGTGTCATTTTTCCTATGGTCCAATGTGTAAATTAAACAAAAAAGTGCACGTTTGTTATGATGTCCAAGATGGGGACCAGGATGTGGACATAATAAAAAATTAGGGAACATGATAGGAGACATTTCTACAATACATATAATCATTCTTATCTATCTAATACGATGACAAAAGCTCTCCATACCTGCAGTCCACCACAAGGACCACCCTCTCTAATCCCTGAAAAATGAAATCATCCTCAGTGACGAAGAGAGGGGGCCAAGCGCCCCCCATGGTACCAGAGCATTGACTCTTCTAAGAGTCCTAAGAGTCCTGCTCACACTGATGGGGTGAAGCTGTGGGACCCTATTTTCAGAGATGATGTCCTCCACCCGACTCTCAAAAAGCTGAAAGGGTCTTCAGTAGAGATGGATAGTCGAGCTGGGCTATCAGACGGTCACCTCTGTAGCTGTAGTGTCATTTTTCCTATGGTCCAATGTGTAAATTAAACAAAAAAGTGCACGTTTGTTATGATGTCCAAGATGGGGACCAGGATGTGGACATAATAAGAAATTAGGGAACATGATAGGAGACATTTCTACAATACATATAATCATTCTTATCTATCTAATACGATGACAACAGCTCTCCATACCTGCAGTCCACCACAAGGACCACCCTCTCTAATCCCTGAAAAATGAAATCATCCTCAGTGACGAAGAGAGGGGGCTAAGTGCCCCCAATGGTCTCAGAGCATTGACTCTTCTAAGAGTCCTAAGAGTCCTGCTCACACTGATGGGGTGAAGCTGTGGGACCCTATTTTCAGAGATGATGTCCTCCACCCAACTCTCAAAAAGCTGAAAGGGTCTTCAGTAGAGATGGATAGTCGAGCTGGGCTATCAGACGGTCACCTCTGTAGCTGTAGTGTCATTTTTCCTATGGTCCAATGTGTAAATTAAACAAAAAAGTGCACGTTTGTTATGATGTCCAAGATGGGGACCAGGATGTGGACATAATAAAAAATTAGGGAACATGATAGGAGACATTTCTACAATACATAGAATCATTCTTATCTATCTAATACGATGACAACAGCTCTCCATACCTGCAGTCCACCACAAGGACCACCCTCTCTAATCCCTGAAAAATGAAATCATCCTCAGTGACGAAGAGAGGGGGCTAAGCGCCCCCATGGTCTCAGAGCATTAACTCTTCTAAGAGTCCTAAGAGTCCTGCTCACACTGATGGGGTGCAGCTGTGGGACCCTATTTTCAGAGATGATGTCCTCCACCCAACTCTCAAAAAGCTGAAAGGGTCTTCAGTAGAGATGGATAGTCGAGCTGGGCTATCAGACGGTCACCTCTGTAGCTGTAGTGTCATTTTTCCTATGGTCCAATGTGTAAATTAAACAAAAAAGTGCACGTTTGTTATGATGTCCAAGATGGGGACCAGGATGTGGACATAATAAAAAATTAGGGAACATGATAGGAGACATTTCTACAATACATATAATCATTCTTATCTATCTAATACGATGACAACAGCTCTCCATACCTGCAGTCCACCACAAGGACCACCCTCTCTAATCCCTGAAAAATGAAATCATCCTCAGTGACGAAGAGAGGGGGCCAAGCGCCCCCCATGGTACCAGAGCATTGACTCTTCTAAGAGTCCTAAGAGTCCTGCTCACACTGATGGGGTGAAGCTGTGGGACCCTATTTTCAGAGATGATGTCCTCCACCCAACTCTCAAAAAGCTGAAAGGGTCTTCAGTAGAGATGGATAGTCGAGCTGGGCTATCAGACGGTCACCTCTGTAGCTGTAGTGTCATTTTTCCTATGGTCCAATGTGTAAATTAAACAAAAAAGTGCACGTTTGTTATGATGTCCAAGATGGGGACCAGGATGTGGACATAATAAGAAATTAGGGAACATGATAGGAGACATTTCTACAATACATATAATCATTCTTATCTATCTAATACGATCACAACAGCTCTCCATACCTGCAGTCCACCACAAGGACCACTCTCTCTAATCCCTGAAAAATTAAATCATCCTCAGTGACGAAGAGAGGGGGCTAAGCGCCCCCCATGGTCTCAGAGCATTGACTCTTCTAAGAGTCCTAAGATTCCTGCTCACACTGATGGGGTGCAGCTGTGGGACCCTATTTTCAGAGATGATGTCCTCCACCCAACTCTCAAAAAGCTGAAAGGGTCTTCAGTAGAGATGGATAGTCGAGCTGGGCTATCAGACGGTCACCTCTGTAGCTGTAGTGTCATTTTTCCTATGGTCCAATGTGTAAATTAAACAAAAAAGTGCACGTTTGTTATGATTTCCAAGATGGGGACCAGGATGTGGACATAATAAAAAAATAGGGAACATGATAGGAGACATTTCTACAATACATATAATCATTCTTATCTATGTAATACGATGACAACAGCTCTCCATACCTGCAGTCCACCACAAGGACCACCCTCTCTATTACCTGAAAAGTGAAATCATCCTCAGTGACGAAGAGAGGGGGCTAAGCGCCCCCCATGGTCTCAGAGCATTGACTCTTCTAAGAGTCCTAAGAGTCCTGCTCACACTGATGGGGTGCAGCTGTGGGACCCTATTTTCAGAGATGATGTTCTCTACCCAACTCTCAAAAAGCTGAAAGGGTCTTCAGTAGAGATGGATAGTCGAGCTGGGCTATCAGACGGTCACCTCTGTAGCTGTAGTGTCATTTTTCCTATGGTCCAATGTGTAAATTAAACAAAAAAGTGCACGTTTGTAATGATGTCCAAGATGGGGACCAGGATGTGGACATAATAAAAAATTAGGGAACATGATAGGAGACATTTCTACAATACATATAATCATTCTTATCTATTTAATACGATGACAACAGCTCTCCATACCTGCAGTCCACCACAAGGACCACCCTCTCTAATCCCTGAAAAATGAAATCATCCTCAGTGACGAAGAGTGGGGGCTAAGCGCCCCCCATGGTCTCAGAGCATTGACTCTTCTAAGAGTCCTAAGAGTCCTGCTCACACTGATGGGGTGCAGCTGTGGGACCCTATTTTCAGAGATGATGTCCTCCACCCAACTCTCAAAAAGCTGAAAGGGTCTTCAGTAGAGATGGATAGTCGAGCTGGGCTATCAGACGGTCACCTCTGTAGCTGTAGTGTCATTTTTCCTATGGTCCAATGTGTAAATTAAACAAAAAAGTGCACGTTTGTTATGATGTCCAAGATGGGGACCAGGATGTGGACATAATAAAAAATTAGGGAACATGATAGGAGACATTTCTACAATACATATAATCATTCTTATCTATCTAATACGATGACAACAGCTCTCCATACCTGCAGTCCACCACAAGGACCACCCTCTCTAATCCCTGAAAAATGAAATCATCCTCAGTGACGAAGAGAGGGGGCTAAGTGCCCCCATGGTCTCAGAGCATTAACTCTTCTAAGAGTCCTAAGAGTCCTGCTCACACTGATGGGTTGCAGCTGTGGGACCCTATTTTCAGAGATGATGTCCTCCACCCAACTCTCAAAAAGCTGAAAGGGTCTTCAGTAGAGATGGATAGTCGAGCTGGGCTATCAGACGGTCACCTCTGTAGCTGTAGTGTCATTTTTCCTATGGTCCAATGTGTAAATTAAACAAAAAAGTGCACGTTTGTTATGATGTCCAAGATGTGGACCAGGATGTGGACATAATAAAAAATTAGGGAACATGATAGGAGACATTTCTACAATACATATAATCATTCTTATCTATCTAATATGATGATAACAGCTCTCCATATCTGCAGTCCACCACAAGGACCACCCTCTCTAATCCCTGAAAAATGAAATCATCCTCAGTGATGAAGAGAGGGGGCTAAGTGCCCCCAATGGTCTCAGAGCATTGACTCTTCTAAGAGTCCTAAGAGTCCTGCTCACACTGATGGGGTGCAGCTGTGGGACCCTATTTTCAGAGATGATGTCCTCCACCCAACTCTCAAAAAGCTGAAAGGGTCTTCAGTAGAGATGGATAGTCGAGCTGGGCTATCAGACGGTCACCTCTGTAGCTGTAGTGTCATTTTTCCTATGGTCCAATGTGTAAATTAAACAAAAAAGTGCACGTTTGTTATGATGTTCAAGATGGGGACCAGGATGTGGACATAATAAAAAATTAGGGAACATGATAGGAGACATTTCTACAATACATATAATCATTCTTATCTATCTAATACGATCACAACAGCTCTCCATACCTGCAGTCCACCACAAGGACCACTCTCTCTAATCCCTGAAAAATGAAATCATCCTCAGTGACGAAGAGAGGGGGCTAAGCGCCCCCCATGGTCTCAGAGCATTGACTCTTCTAAGAGTCCTAAGATTCCTGCTCACACTGATGGGGTGCAGCTGTGGGACCCTATTTTCAGAGATGATGTCCTCCACCCAACTCTCAAAAAGCTGAAAGGGTCTTCAGTAGAGATGGATAGTCAAGCTGGGCTATCAGACGGTCACCTCTGTAGCTGTAGTGTCATTTTTCCTATGGTCCAATGTGTAAATTAAACAAAAAAGTGCACGTTTGTTATGATTTCCAAGATGGGGACCAGGATGTGGACATAATAAAAAAATAGGGAACATGATAGGAGACATTTCTACAATACATATAATCATTCTTATCTATCTAATACGATGACAACAGCTCTCCATACCTGCAGTCCACCACAAGGACCACCCTCTCTATTCCCTGAAAAGTGAAATCATCCTCAGTGACGAAGAGAGGGGGCTAAGCGCCCCCCATGGTCTCAGAGCATTGACTCTTCTAAGAGTCCTAAGAGTCCTGCTCACACTGATGGGGTGCAGCTGTGGGACCCTATTTTCAGAGATGATGTTCTCCACCCAACTCTCAAAAAGCTGAAAGGGTCTTCAGTAGAGATGGATAGTCGAGCTGGGCTATCAGACGGTCACCTCTGTAGCTGTAGTGTCATTTTTCCTATGGTCCAATGTGTAAATTAAACAAAAAAGTGCACGTTTGTTATGATGTCCAAGATGGGGACCAGGATGTGGACATAATAAAAAATTAGGGAACATGATAGGAGACATTTCTACAATACATATAATCATTCTTATCTATTTAATACGATGACAACAGCTCTCCATACCTGCAGTCCACCACAAGGACCACCCTCTCTAATCCCTGAAAAATGAAATCATCCTCAGTGACGAAGAGAGGGGGCTAAGCGCCCCCCATGGTCTCAGAGCATTGACTCTTCTAAGAGTCCTAAGAGTCCTGCTCACACTGATGGGGTGCAGCTGTGGGACCCTATTTTCAGAGATGATGTCCTCCACCCAACTCTCAAAAAGCTGAAAGGGTCTTCAGTAGAGATGGATAGTCGAGCTGGGCTATCAGACGGTCACCTCTGTAGCTGTAGTGTCATTTTTCCTATGGTCCAATGTGTAAATTAAACAAAAAAGTGCACGTTTGTTATGATGTCCAAGATGGGGACCAGGATGTGGACATAATAAAAAATTAGGGAACATGATAGGAGACATTTCTACAATACATATAATCATTCTTATCTATCTAATACGATGACAACAGCTCTCCATACCTGCAGTCCACCACAAGGACCACCCTCTCTATTCCCTGAAAAATGAAATCATCCTCAGTGACGAAGAGAGGGGGCTAAGCGCCCCCCATGGTCTCAGAGCATTGACTCTTCTAAGAGTCCTAAGAGTCCTGCTCACACTGATGGGGTGCAGCTGTGGGACCCTATTTTCAGAGATGATGTTCTCCACCCAACTCTCAAAAAGCTGAAAGGGTCTTCAGTAGAGATGGATAGTCGAGCTGGGCTATCAGACGGTCACCTCTGTAGCTGTAGTGTCATTTTTCCTATGGTCCAATGTGTAAATTAAACAAAAAAGTGCACGTTTGTTATGATGTCCAAGATGGGGACCAGGATGTGGACATAATAAAAAATTAGGGAACATGATAGGAGACATTTCTACAATACATATAATCATTCTTATCTATTTAATACGATGACAACAGCTCTCCATACCTGCAGTCCACCACAAGGACCACCCTCTCTAATCCCTGAAAAATGAAATCATCCTCAGTGACGAAGAGAGGGGGCTAAGCGCCCCCCATGGTCTCAGAGCATTGACTCTTCTAAGAGTCCTAAGAGTCCTGCTCACACTGATGGGGTGCAGCTGTGGGACCCTATTTTCAGAGATGATGTCCTCCACCCAACTCTCAAAAAGCTGAAAGGGTCTTCAGTAGAGATGGATAGTCGAGCTGGGCTATCAGACGGTCACCTCTGTAGCTGTAGTGTCATTTTTCCTATGGTCCAATGTGTAAATTAAACAAAAAAGTGCACGTTTGTTATGATGTCCAAGATGGGGACCAGGATGTGGACATGATAAAAAATTAGGGAACATGATAGGAGACATTTCTACAATACATATAATCATTCTTATCTATCTAATACGATGATAACAGCTCTCGATATCTGCAGTCCACCACAAGGACCACCCTCTCTAATCCCTGAAAAATGAAATCATCCTCAGTGATGAAGAGAGGGGGCTAAGTGCCCCCAATGGTCTCAGAGCATTGACTCTTCTAAGAGTCCTAAGAGTCCTGCTCACACTGATGGGGTGCAGCTGTGGGACCCTATTTTCAGAGATGATGTCCTCCACCCAACTCTCAAAAAGCTGAAAGGGTCTTCAGTAGAGATGGATAGTCGAGCTGGGCTATCAGACGGTCACCTCTGTAGCTGTAGTGTCATTTTTCCTATGGTCCAATGTGTAAATTAAACAAAAAAGTGCACGTTTGTTATGATGTCCAAGATGGGGACCAGGATGTGGACATAATAAAAAATTAGGGAACATGATAGGAGACATTTCTACAATACATATAATCATTCTTATCTATCTAATACGATGACAACAGCTCTCCATACCTGCAGTCCACCACAAGGACCACCCTCTCTAATCCCTGAAAAATGAAATCATCCTCAGTGACGAAGAGAGGGGGCTAAGCGCCCCCATGGTCTCAGAGCATTAACTCTTCTAAGAGTCCTAAGAGTCCTGCTCACACTGATGGGGTGCAGCTGTGGGACCCTATTTTCAGAGATGATGTCCTCCACCCAACTCTCAAAAAGCTGAAAGGGTCTTCAGTAGAGATGGATAGTCGAGCTGGGCTATCAGACGGTCACCTCTGTAGCTGTAGTGTCATTTTTCCTATGGTCCAATGTGTAAATTAAACAAAAAAGTGCACGTTTGTTATGATGTCCAAGATGGGGACCAGGATGTGGACATAATAAAAAATTAGGGAACATGATAGGAGACATTTCTACAATACATATAATCATTCTTATCTATCTAATACGATGACAACAGCTCTCCATACCTGCAGTCCACCACAAGGACCACCCTCTCTAATCCCTGAAAAATGAAATCATCCTCAGGGACGAAGAGAGGGGGCTAAGCGCCCCCCATGGTTTTAGAGCATTGACTCTTCTAAGAGTCCTAAGAGTCCTGCTTACACTGATGGGGTGCAGCTGTGGGACCCTATTTTAAGAGATGATGTCCTCCACCCAACTCTCAAAAAGCTGAAAGGGTCTTCAGTAGAGATGGATAGTCGAGCTGGGCTATCAGACGGTCACCTCTGTAGCTGTAGTGTCATTTTTCCTATGGTCCAATGTGTAAATTAAACAAAAAAGTGCACGTTTGTTATGATGTCCAAGATGGGGACCAGGATGTGGACATAATAAAAAATTAGGGAACATGATAGGAGACATTTCTACAATACATATAATCATTCTTATCTATCTAATACGATGATAACAGCTCTCCATATCTGCAGTCCACCACAAGGACCACCCTCTCTAATCCCTGAAAAATGAAATCATCCTCAGTGAGGAAGAGAGGGGGCTAAGTGCCCCCAATGGTCTCAGAGCATTGACTCTTCTAAGAGTCCTAAGAGTCCTGCTCACACTGATGGGGTGCAGCTGTGGGACCCTATTTTCAGAGATGATGTCCTCCACCCAACTCTCAAAAAGCTGAAAGGGTCTTCAGTAGAGATGGATAGTCGAGCTGGGCTATCAGACGGTCACCTCTGTAGCTGTAGTGTCATTTTTCCTATGGTCCAATGTGTAAATTAAACAAAAAAGTGCACGTTTGTTATGATGTCCAAGATGGGGACCAGGATGTGGACATAATAAAAAATTAGGGAACATGATAGGAGACATTTCTACAATACATATAATCATTCTTATCTATCTAATACGATGACAACAGCTCTCCATACCTGCAGTCCACCACAAGGACCACCCTCTCTAATCCCTGAAAAATGAAATCATCCTCAGTGACGAAGAGAGGGGGCTAAGCGCCCCCATGGTCTCAGAGCATTAACTCTTCTAAGAGTCCTAAGAGTCCTGCTCACACTGATGGGGTGCAGCTGTGGGACCCTATTTTCAGAGATGATGTCCTCCACCCAACTCTCAAAAAGCTGAAAGGGTCTTCAGTAGAGATGGATAGTCGAGCTGGGCTATCAGACGGTCACCTCTGTAGCTGTAGTGTCATTTTTCCTATGGTCCAATGTGTAAATTAAACAAAAAAGTGCACGTTTGTTATGATGTCCAAGATGGGGACCAGGATGTGGACATAATAAAAAATTAGGGAATATGATAGGAGACATTTCTACAATACATATAATCATTCTTATCTATCTAATACGATGACAACAGCTCTCCATACCTGCAGTCCACCACAAGGACCACCCTCTCTAATCCCTGAAAAATGAAATCATCCTCAGGGACGAAGAGAGGGGGCTAAGCGCCCCCCATGGTTTTAGAGCATTGACTCTTCTAAGAGTCCTAAGAGTCCTGCTTACACTGATGGGGTGCAGCTGTGGGACCCTATTTTAAGAGATGATGTCCTCCACCCAACTCTCAAAAAGCTGAAAGGGTCTTCAGTAGAGATGGATAGTCGAGCTGGGCTATCAGACGGTCACCTCTGTAGCTGTAGTGTCATTTTTCCTATGGTCCAATGTGTAAATTAAACAAAAAAGTGCACGTTTGTTATGATGTCCAAGATGGGGACCAGGATGTGGACATAATAAAAAATTAGGGAACATGATAGGAGACATTTCTACAATACATATAATCATTCTTATCTATCTAATACGATGACAACAGCTCTCCATACCTGCAGTCCACCACAAGGACCACCCTCTCTAATCCCTGAAAAATGAAATCATCCTCAGTGACGAAGAGAGGGGGCTAAGCGCCCCCATGGTCTCAGAGCATTAACTCTTCTAAGAGTCCTAAGAGTCCTGCTCACACTGATGGGGTGCAGCTGTGGGACCCTATTTTCAGAGATGATGTCCTCCACCCAACTCTCAAAAAGCTGAAAGGGTCTTCAGTAGAGATGGATAGTCGAGCTGGGCTATCAGACGGTCACCTCTGTAGCTGTAGTGTCATTTTTCCTATGGTCCAATGTGTAAATTAAACAAAAAAGTGCACGTTTGTTATGATGTCCAAGATGGGGACCAGGATGTGGACATAATAAAAAATTAGGGAACATGATAGGAGACATTTCTACAATACATATAATCATTCTTATCTATCTAATACGATGACAACAGCTCTCCATACCTGCAGTCCACCACAAGGACCACCCTCTCTAATCCCTGAAAAATGAAATCATCCTCAGGGACGAAGAGAGGGGGCTAAGCGCCCCCCATGGTTTTAGAGCATTGACTCTTCTAAGAGTCCTAAGAGTCCTGCTTACACTGATGGGGTGCAGCTGTGGGACCCTATTTTAAGAGATGATGTCCTCCACCCAACTCTCAAAAAGCTGAAAGGGTCTTCAGTAGAGATGGATAGTCGAGCTGGGCTATCAGACGGTCACCTCTGTAGCTGTAGTGTCATTTTTCCTATGGTCCAATGTGTAAATTAAACAAAAAAGTGCACGTTTGTTATGATGTCCAAGATGGGGACCAGGATGTGGACATAATAAAAAATTAGGGAACATGATAGGAGACATTTCTACAATACATATAATCATTCTTATCTATCTAATACGATGACAACAGCTCTCCATACCTGCAGTCCACCACAAGGACCACCCTTTCTAATCCCTGAAAAATGAAATCATCCTCAGTGACGAAGAGAGGGGGCTAAGCGCCCCCATGGTCTCAGAGCATTAACTCTTCTAAGAGTCCTAAGAGTCCTGCTCACACTGATGGGGTGCAGCTGTGGGACCCTATTTTCAGAGATGATGTCCTCCACCCAACTCTCAAAAAGCTGAAAGGGTCTTCAGTAGAGATGGATAGTCGAGCTGGGCTATCAGACGGTCACCTCTGTAGCTGTAGTGTCATTTTTCCTATGGTCCAATGTGTAAATTAAACAAAAAAGTGCACGTTTGTTATGATGTCCAAGATGGGGACCAGGATGTGGACATAATAAAAAATTAGGGAACATGATAGGAGACATTTCTACAATACATATAATCATTCTTATCTATCTAATACGATGACAACAGCTCTCCATACCTGCAGTCCACCACAAGGACCACCCTCTCTAATCCCTGAAAAATGAAATCATCCTCAGGGACGAAGAGAGGGGGCTAAGCGCCCCCCATGGTTTTAGAGCATTGACTCTTCTAAGAGTCCTAAGAGTCCTGCTTACACTGATGGGGTGCAGCTGTGGGACCCTATTTTAAGAGATGATGTCCTCCACCCAACTCTCAAAAAGCTGAAAGGGTCTTCAGTAGAGATGGATAGTCGAGCTGGGCTATCAGACGGTCACCTCTGTAGCTGTAGTGTCATTTTTCCTATGGTCCAATGTGTAAATTAAACAAAAAAGTGCACGTTTGTTATGATGTCCAAGATGGGGACCAGGATGTGGACATAATAAAAAATTAGGGAACATGATAGGAGACATTTCTACAATACATATAATCATTCTTATCTATCTAATATGATCACAACAGCTCTCCATACCTGCAGTCCACCACAAGGACCACTCTCTCTAATCCCTGAAAAATGAAATCATCCTCAGTGACGAAGAGAGGGGGCTAAGCGCCCCCCATGGTCTCAAAACATTGACTCTTCTATGAGTCCTAAGAGTCCTGCTCACACTGATGGGGTGCAGCTGTGGGACCCTATTTTCAGAGATGATGTCCTCCACCCAACTCTCAAAAAGCTGAAAGGGTCTTCAGTAGAGATGGATAGTCGAGCTGGGCTACCAGACGGTCACCTCTGTAGCTGTAGTGTCATTTTTCCTATGGTCCAATGTGTAAATTAAACAAAAAAGTGCACGTTTGTTATGATTTCCAAGATGGGGACCAGGATGTGGACATAATAAAAAAATAGGGAACATGATAGGAGACATTTCTACAATACATATAATCATTCTTATCTATCTAATACGATGACAACAGCTCTCCATACCTGCAGTCCACCACAAGGACCACCCTCTCTATTCCCTGAAAAGTGAAATCATCCTCAGTGACGAAGAGAGGGGGCTAAGCGCCCCCCATGGTCTCAAAACATTAACTCTTCTAAGAGTCCTAAGAGTCCTGCTCACACTGATGGGGTGCAGCTGTGGGACCCTATTTTCAGAGATGATGTCCTCCACCCAACTCTCAAAAAGCTGAAAGGGTCTTCAGTAGAGATGGATAGTCGAGCTGGGCTATCAGACGGTCACCTCTGTAGCTGTAGTGTCATTTTTCCTATGGTCCAATGTGTAAATTAAACAAAAAAGTGCACGTTTGTTATGATGTCCAAGATGGGGACCAGGATGTGGACATAATAAAAAATTAGGGAACATGATAGGAGACATTTCTACAATACATATAATCATTCTTATCTATCTAATACGATGACAACAGCTCTCCATACCTGCAGTCCACCACAAGGACCACCCTCTCTAATCCCTGAAAAATGAAATCATCCTCAGTGACGAAGAGAGGGGGCTAAGCGCCCCCATGGTCTCAGAGCATTAACTCTTCTAAGAGTCCTAAGAGTCCTGCTCACACTGATGGGGTGCAGCTGTGGGACCCTATTTTCAGAGATGATGTCCTCCACCCAACTCTCAAAAAGCTGAAAGGGTCTTCAGTAGAGATGGATAGTCGAGCTGGGCTATCAGACGGTCACCTCTGTAGCTGTAGTGTCATTTTTCCTATGGTCCAATGTGTAAATTAAACAAAAAAGTGCACGTTTGTTATGATGTCCAAGATGGGGACCAGGATGTGGACATAATAAAAAATTAGGGAACATGATAGGAGACATTTCTACAATACATATAATCATTCTTATCTATCTAATACGATGACAACAGCTCTCCATACCTGCAGTCCACCACAAGGACCACCCTCTCTAATCCCTGAAAAATGAAATCATCCTCAGGGACGAAGAGAGGGGGCTAAGCGCCCCCCATGGTTTTAGAGCATTGACTCTTCTAAGAGTCCTAAGAGTCCTGCTTACACTGATGGGGTGCAGCTGTGGGACCCTATTTTAAGAGATGATGTCCTCCACCCAACTCTCAAAAAGCTGAAAGGGTCTTCAGTAGAGATGGATAGTCGAGCTGGGCTATCAGACGGTCACCTCTGTAGCTGTAGTGTCATTTTTCCTATGGTCCAATGTGTAAATTAAACAAAAAAGTGCACGTTTGTTATGATGTCCAAGATGGGGACCAGGATGTGGACATAATAAAAAATTAGGGAACATGATAGGAGACATTTCTACAATACATATAATCATTCTTATCTATCTAATACGATGACAACAGCTCTCAATACCTGCAGTCCACCACAAGGACCACCCTCTCTAATCCCTGAAAAATGAAATCATCCTCAGTGACGAAGAGAGGGGGCTAAGCGCCCCCATGGTCTCAGAGCATTAACTCTTCTAAGAGTCCTAAGAGTCCTGCTCACACTGATGGGGTGCAGCTGTGGGACCCTATTTTCAGAGATGATGTCCTCCACCCAACTCTCAAAAAGCTGAAAGGGTCTTCAGTAGAGATGGATAGTCGAGCTGGGCTATCAGACGGTAACCTCTGTAGCTGTAGTGTCATTTTTCCTATGGTCCAATGTGTAAATTAAACAAAAAAGTGCACGTTTGTTATGATGTCCAAGATGGGGACCAGGATGTGGACATAATAAAAAATTAGGGAACATGATAGGAGACATTTCTACAATACATATAATCATTCTTATCTATCTAATACGATCACAACAGCTCTCCATACCTGCAGTCCACCACAAGGACCACTCTCTCTAATCCCTGAAAAATGAAATCATCCTCAGTGACGAAGAGAGGGGGCTAAGCGCCCCCCATGGTCTCAAAACATTGACTCTTCTAAGAGTCCTAAGAGTCCTGCTCACACTGATGGGGTGCAGCTGTGGGACCCTATTTTCAGAGATGATGTCCTCCACCCAACTCTCAAAAAGCTGAAAGGGTCTTCAGTAAAGATGGATAGTCGAGCTGGGCTACCAGACGGTCACCTCTGTAGCTGTAGTGTCATTTTTCCTATGGTCCAATGTGTAAATTAAACAAAAAAGTGCACGTTTGTTATGATTTCCAAGATGGGGACCAGGATGTGGACATAATAAAAAAATAGGGAACATGATAGGAGACATTTCTACAATACATATAATCATTCTTATCTATCTAATACGATGACAACAGCTCTCCATACCTGCAGTCCACCACAAGGACCACCCTCTCTATTCCCTGAAAAGTGAAATCATCCTCAGTGACGAAGAGAGGGGGCTAAGCGCCCCCCATGGTCTCAAAACATTGACTCTTCTAAGAGTCCTAAGAGTCCTGCTCACACTGATGGGGTGCAGCTGTGGGACCCTATTTTCAGAGATGATGTTCTCCACCCAACTCTCAAAAAGCTGAAAGGGTCTTCAGTAGAGATGGATAGTCGAGCTGGGCTATCAGACGGTCACCTCTGTAGCTGTAGTGTCATTTTTCCTATGGTCCAATGTGTAAATTAAACAAAAAAGTGCACGTTTGTTATGATGTCCAAGATGGGGACCAGGATGTGGACATAATAAAAAATTAGGGAACATGATAGGAGACATTTCTACAATACATATAATCATTCTTATCTATTTAATACGATGACAACAGCTCTCCATACCTGCAGTCCACCACAAGGACCACCCTCTCTAATCCCTGAAAAATGAAATCATCCTCAGTGACGAAGAGAGGGGGCTAAGCGCCCCCCATGGTCTGAGAGCATTGACTCTTCTAAGAGTCCTAAGAGTCCTGCTCACACTGATGGGGTGCAGCTGTGGGACCCTATTTTCAGAGATGATGTCCTCCACCCAACTCTCAAAAAGCTGAAAGGGTCTTCAGTAGAGATGGATTGTCGAGCTGGGCTATCAGACGGTCACCTCTGTAGCTGTAGTGTCATTTTTCCTATGGTCCAATGTGTAAATTAAACAAAAAAGTGCACGTTTGTTATGATGTCCAAGATGGGGACCAGGATGTGGACATAATAAAAAATTAGGGAACATGATAGGAGACATTTCTACAATACATATAATCATTCTTATCTATCTAATACGATGATAACAGCTCTCCATACCTGCAGTCCACCACAAGGACCACCCTCTCTAATCCCTGAAAAATGAAATCATCCTCAGTGACGAAGAGAGGGGGCTAAGTGCCCCCAATGGTCTCAGAGCATTGACTCTTCTAAGAGTCCTAAGAGTCCTGCTCACACTGATAGGGTGCAGCTGTGGGACCCTATTTTCAGAGATGATGTCCTCCACCCAACTCTCAAAAAGCTGAAAGGGTCTTCAGTAGAGATGGATAGTCGAGCTGGGCTATCAGACAGTCACCTCTGTAGCTGTAGTGTCATTTTTCCTATGGTCCAATGTGTAAATTAAACAAAAAAGTGCACGTTTGTTATGATGTCCAAGATGGGGACCAGGATGTGGACATAATAAAAAATTAGGGAACATGATAGGAGACATTTCTACAATACATATAATCATTCTTATCTATCTAATACGATGACAACAGCTCTCCATACCTGCAGTCCACCACAAGGACCACCCTCTCTAATCCCTGAAAAATGAAATCATCCTCAGGGACGAAGAGAGGGGGCTAAGCGCCCCCCATGGTTTTAGAGCATTGACTCTTCTAAGAGTCCTAAGAGTCCTGCTTACACTGATGGGGTGCAGCTGTGGGACCCTATTTTAAGAGATGATGTCCTCCACCCAACTCTCAAAAAGCTGAAAGGGTCTTCAGTAGAGATGGATAGTCGAGCTGGGCTATCAGACGGTCACCTCTGTAGCTGTAGTGTCATTTTTCCTATGGTCCAATGTGTAAATTAAACAAAAAAGTGCACGTTTGTTATGATGTCCAAGATGGGGACCAGGATGTGGACATAATAAAAAATTAGGGAACATGATAGGAGACATTTCTACAATACATATAATCATTCTTATCTATCTAATACAATGACAACAGCTCTCCATACCTGCAGTCCACCACAAGGACCACCCTCTCTAATCCCTGAAAAATGAAATCATCCTCAGTGACGAAGAGAGGGGGCTAAGTGCCCCCAATGGTCTCAGAGCATTGACTCTTCTAAGAGTCCTAAGAGTCCTGCTCACACTGATAGGGTGCAGCTGTGGGACCCTATTTTCAGAGATGATGTCCTCCACCCAACTCTCAAAAAGCTGAAAGGGTCTTCAGTAGAGATGGATAGTCGAGCTGGGCTATCAGACAGTCACCTCTGTAGCTGTAGTGTCATTTTTCCTATGGTCCAATGTGTAAATTAAACAAAAAAGTGCACGTTTGTTATGATGTCCAAGATGGGGACCAGGATGTGGACATAATAAAAAATTAGGGAACATGATAGGAGACATTTCTACAATACATATAATCATTCTTATCTATCTAATACGATGACAACAGCTCTCCATACCTGCAGTCCACCACAAGGACCACCCTCTCTAATCCCTGAAAAATGAAATCATCCTCAGGGACGAAGAGAGGGGGCTAAGCGCCCCCCATGGTTTTAGAGCATTGACTCTTCTAAGAGTCCTAAGAGTCCTGCTTACACTGATGGGGTGCAGCTGTGGGACCCTATTTTAAGAGATGATGTCCTCCACCCAACTCTCAAAAAGCTGAAAGGGTCTTCAGTAGAGATGGATAGTCGAGCTGGGCTATCAGACGGTCACCTCTGTAGCTGTAGTGTCATTTTTCCTATGGTCCAATGTGTAAATTAAACAAAAAAGTGCACGTTTGTTATGATGTCCAAGATGGGGACCAGGATGTGGACATAATAAAAAATTAGGGAACATGATAGGAGACATTTCTACAATACATATAATCATTCTTATCTATCTAATACGATGACAACAGCTCTCCATACCTGCAGTCCACCACAAGGACCACCCTCTCTAATCCCTGAAAAATGAAATCATCCTCAGTGACGAAGAGAGGGGGCTAAGCGCCCCCATGGTCTCAGAGCATTAACTCTTCTAAGAATCCTAAGAGTCCTGCTCACACTGATGGGGTGCAGCTGTGGGACCCTATTTTCAGAGATGATGTCCTCCACCCAACTCTCAAAAAGCTGAAAGGGTCTTCAGTAGAGATGGATAGTCGAGCTGGGCTATCAGACGGTCACCTCTGTAGCTGTAGTGTCATTTTTCCTATGGTCCAATGTGTAAATTAAACAAAAAAGTGCACGTTTGTTATGATGTCCAAGATGGGGACCAGGATGTGGACATAATAAAAAATTAGGGAACATGATAGGAGACATTTCTACAATACATATAATCATTCTTATCTATCTAATACGATCACAACAGCTCTCCATACCTGCAGTCCACCACAAGGACCACCCTCTCTATTCCCTGAAAAGTGAAATCATCCTCAGTGACGAAGAGAGGGGGCTAAGCGCCCCCCATGGTCTCAAAACATTGACTCTTCTAAGAGTCCTAAGAGTCCTGCTCACACTGATGGGGTGCAGCTGTGGGACCCTATTTTCAGAGATGATGTTCTCCACCCAACTCTCAGAAAGCTGAAAGGGTCTTCAGTAGAGATGGATAGTCGAGCTGGGCTATCAGACGGTCACCTCTGTAGCTGTAGTGTCATTTTTCCTATGGTCCAATGTGTAAATTAAACAAAAAAGTGCACGTTTGTTATGATGTCCAAGATGGGGACCAGGATGTGGACATAATAAAAAATTAGGGAACATGATAGGAGACATTTCTACAATACATATAATCATTCTTATCTATTTAATACGATGACAACAGCTCTCCATACCTGCAGTCCACCACAAGGACCACCCTCTCTAATCCCTGAAAAATGAAATCATCCTCAGTGACGAAGAGAGGGGGCTAAGCGCCCCCCATGGTCTCAGAGCATTGACTCTTCTAAGAGTCCTAAGAGTCCTGCTCACACTGATGGGGTGCAGCTGTGGGACCCTATTTTCAGAGATGATGTCCTCCACCCAACTCTCAAAAAGCTGAAAGGGTCTTCAGTAGAGATGGATTGTCGAGCTGGGCTATCAGACGGTCACCTCTGTAGCTGTAGTGTCATTTTTCCTATGGTCCAATGTGTAAGTTAAACAAAAAAGTGCACGTTTGTTATGATGTCCAAGATGGGGACCAGGATGTGGACATAATAAAAAATTAGGGAACATGATAGGAGACATTTCTACAATACATATAATCATTCTTATCTATCTAATACGATGATAACAGCTCTCCATACCTGCAGTCCACCACAAGGACCACCCTCCCTAATCCCTGAAAAATGAAATCATCCTCAGTGACGAAGAGAGGGGGCTAAGTGCCCCCAATGGTCTCAGAGCATTGACTCTTCTAAGAGTCCTAAGAGTCCTGCTCACACTGATGGGGTGCAGCTGTGGGACCCTATTTTCAGAGATGATGTCCTCCACCCAACTCTCAAAAAGCTGAAAGGGTCTTCAGTAGAGATGGATAGTCGAGCTGGGCTATCAGACGGTCACCTCTGTAGCTGTAGTGTCATTTTTCCTATGGTCCAATGTGTAAATTAAACAAAAAAGTGCACGTTTGTTATGATGTCCAAGATGGGGACCAGGATGTGGACATAATAAAAAATTAGGGAACATGATAGGAGACATTTCTACAATACATATAATCATTCTTATCTATCTAATACGATGACAACAGCTCTCCATACCTGCAGTCCACCACAAGGACCACCCTCTCTAATCCCTGAAAAATGAAATCATCCTCAGTGACGAAGAGAGGGGGCTAAGCGCCCCCATGGTCTCAGAGCATTAACTCTTCTAAGAGTCCTAAGAGTCCTGCTCACACTGATGGGGTGCAGCTGTGGGACCCTATTTTCAGAGATGATGTCCTCCACCCAACTCTCAAAAAGCTGAAAGGGTCTTCAGTAGAGATGGATAGTCGAGCTGGGCTACCAGACGGTCACCTCTGTAGCTGTAGTGTCATTTTTCCTATGGTCCAATGTGTAAATTAAACAAAAAAGTGCACGTTTGTTATGATTTCCAAGATGGGGACCAGGATGTGGACATAATAAAAAAATAGGGAACATGATAGGAGACATTTCTACAATACATATAATCATTCTTATCTATCTAATACGATGACAACAGCTCTCCATACCTGCAGTCCACCACAAGGACCACCCTCTCTATTCCCTGAAAAGTGAAATCATCCTCAGTGACGAAGAGAGGGGGCTAAGCGCCCCCCATGGTCTCAAAACATTGACTCTTCTAAGAGTCCTAAGAGTCCTGCTCACACTGATGGGGTGCAGCTGTGGGACCCTATTTTCAGAGATGATGTCCTCCACCCAACTCTCAAAAAGCTGAAAGGGTCTTCAGTAGAGATGGATTGTCGAGCTGGGCTATCAGACGGTCACCTCTGTAGCTGTAGTGTCATTTTTCCTATGGTCCAATGTGTAAATTAAACAAAAAAGTGCACGTTTGTTATGATGTCCAAGATGGGGACCAGGATGTGGACATAATAAAAAATTAGGGAACATGATAGGAGACATTTCTACAATACATATAATCATTCTTATCTATCTAATACGATGATAACAGCTCTCCATACCTGCAGTCCACCACAAGGACCACCCTCTCTAATCCCTGAAAAATGAAATCATCCTCAGTGACGAAGAGAGGGGGCTAAGCGCCCCCATGGTCTCAGAGCATTGACTCTTCTAAGAGTCCTAAGAGTCCTGCTCACACTGATGGGGTGCAGCTGTGGGACCCTATTTTCAGAGATGATGTCCTCCACCCAACTCTCAAAAAGCTGAAAGGGTCTTCAGTAGAGATGGATAGTCGAGCTGGGCTATCAGACGGTCACCTCTGTAGCTGTAGTGTCATTTTTCCTATGGTCCAATGTGTAAATTAAACAAAAAAGTGCACGTTTGTTATGATGTCCAAGATGGGGACCAGGATGTGGACATAATAAAAAATTAGGGAACATGATAGGAGACATTTCTACAATACATATAATCATTCTTATCTATCTAATACGATGACAACAGCTCTACATACCTGCAGTCCACCACAAGGACCACCCTCTCTAATCCCTGAAAAATGAAATCATCCTCAGTGACGAAGAGAGGGGGCCAAGCGCCCCCCATGGTACCAGAGCATTGACTCTTCTAAGAGTCCTAAGAGTCCTGCTCACACTGATGGGGTGAAGCTGTGGGACCCTATTTTCAGAGATGATGTCCTCCACCCAACTCTCAAAAAGCTGAAAGGGTCTTCAGTAGAGATGGATAGTCGAGCTGGGCTATCAGACGGTCACCTCTGTAGCTGTAGTGTCATTTTTCCTATGGTCCAATGTGTAAATTAAACAAAAAAGTGCACGTTTGTTATGATGTCCAAGATGGGGACCAGGATGTGGACATAATAAAAAATTAGGGAACATGATAGGAGACATTTCTACAATACATATAATCATTCTTATCTATCTAATACGATGATAACAGCTCTCCATACCTGCAGTCCACCACAAGGACCACCCTCTCTAAACCCTGAAAAATGAAATCATCCTCAGTGACGAAGAGAGGGGGCTCAGTGCCCCCAATGGTCTCAGAGCATTGACTCTTCTAAGAGTCTTAAGAGTCCTGCTCACACTGATGGGGTGCAGCTGTGGGACCCTATTTTCAGAGATGATGTCCTCCACCCAACTCTCAAAATGCTGAAAGGGTCTTCAGTAGAGATGGATAGTCGAGCTGGGCTATCAGACGGTCACCTCTGTAGCTGTAGTGTCATTTTTCCTATGGTCCAATGTGTAAATTAAACAAAAAAGTGCACGTTTGTTATGATGTCCAAGATGGGGACCAGGATGTGGACATAATAAAAAATTAGGGAACATGATAGGAGACATTTCTACAATACATATAATCATTCTTATCTATCTAATACGATGACAACAGCTCTCCATACCTGCAGTCCACCACAAGGACCACCCTCTCTAATCCCTGAAAAATGAAATCATCCTCAGTGACGAAGAGAGGGGGCCAAGCGCCCCCCATGGTACCAGAGCATTGACTCTTCTAAGAGTCCTAAGAGTCCTGCTCACACTGATGGGGTGAAGCTGTGGGACCCTATTTTCAGAGATGATGTCCTCCACCCAACTCTCAAAAAGCTGAAAGGGTCTTCAGTAGAGATGGATAGTCGAGCTGGGCTATCAGACGGTCACCTCTGTAGCTGTAGTGTCATTTTTCCTATTGTCCAATTTGTAAATTAAACAAAAAAGTGCACGTTTGTTATGATTTCCAAGATGGGAACCAGGATGTGGACATAATAAAAAAATAGGGAACATGATAGGAGACATTTCTACAATACATATAATCATTCTTATCTATCTAATACGATGACAACAGCTCTCCATACCTGCAGTCCACCACAAGGACCACTCTCTCTAATCCCTGAAAAATGAAATCATCCTCAGTGACGAAGAGAGGGGGCTAAGCGCCCCCCATGGTCTCAGAGCATTGACTCTTCTAAGAGTCCTAAGATTCCTGCTCACACTGATGGGGTGCAGCTGTGGGACCCTATTTTCAGAGATGATGTCCTCCACCCAACTCTCAAAAAGCTGAAAGGGTCTTCAGTAGAGATGGATAGTCGAGCTGGGCTATCAGACGGTCACCTCTGTAGCTGTAGTGTCATTTTTCCTATTGTCCAATTTGTAAATTAAACAAAAAAGTGCACGTTTGTTATGATTTCCAAGATGGGAACCAGGATGTGGACATAATAAAAAAATAGGGAACATGATAGGAGACATTTCTACAATACATATAATCATTCTTATCTATCTAATACGATGACAACAGCTCTCCATACCTGCAGTCCACCACAAGGACCACCCTCTCTATTCCCTGAAAAGTGAAATCATCCTCAGTGACGAGGAGAGGGGGCTAAGCGCCCCCCATGGTCTCAGAGCATTGACTCTTCTAAGAGTCCTGCTCACACTGATGGGGTGCAGCTGTGGGACCCTATTTTCAGAGATGATGTTCTCCACCCAACTCTCAAAAAGCTGAAAGGGTCTTCAGTAGAGATGGATAGTCGAGCTGGGCTATCAGACGGTCACCTCTGTAGCTGTAGTGTCATTTTTCCTATGGTCCAATGTGTAAATTAAACAAAAAAGTGCACGTTTGTTATGATGTCAAAGATGGGGACCAGGATGTGGACATAATAAAAAATTAGGGAACATGATAGGAGACATTTCTACAATACATATAATCATTCTTATCTATTTAATACGATGACAACAGCTCTCCATACCTGCAGTCCACCACAAGGACCACCCTCTCTAATCCCTGAAAAATGAAATCATCCTCAGTGACGAAGAGAGGGGGCTAAGCGCCCCCCATGGTCTCAGAGCATTGACTCTTCTAAGAGTCCTAAGAGTCCTGCTCACACTGATGGGGTGCAGCTGTGGGACCCTATTTTCAGAGATGATGTCCTCCACCCAACTCTCAAAAAGCTGAAAGGGTCTTCAGTAGAGATGGATAGTCGAGCTGGGCTATCAGACGGTCACCTCTGTAGCTGTAGTGTCATTTTTCCTATGGTCCAATGTGTAAATTAAACAAAAAAGTGCACGTTTGTTATGATGTCCAAGATGGGGACCAGGATGTGGACATAATAAAAAATTAGGGAACATGATAGGAGACATTTCTACAATACATATAATCATTCTTATCTATCTAATACGATGACAACAGCTCTCCATACCTGCAGTCCACCACAAGGACCACCCTCTCTAATCCCTGAAAAATGAAATCATCCTCAGTGACGAAGAGAGGGGGCCAAGCGCCCCCCATGGTACCAGAGCATTGACTCTTCTAAGAGTCCTAAGAGTCCTGCTCACACTGATGGGGTGAAGCTGTGGGACCCTATTTTCAGAGATGATGTCCTCCACCCAACTCTCAAAAAGCTGAAAGGGTCTTCAGTAGAGATGGATAGTCGAGCTGGGCTATCAGACGGTCACCTCTGTAGCTGTAGTGTCATTTTTCCTATGGTCCAATGTGTAAATTAAACAAAAAAGTGCACGTTTGTTATGATGTCCAAGATGGGGACCAGGATGTGGACATAATAAGAAATTAGGGAACATGATAGGAGACATTTCTACAATACATATAATCATTCTTATCTATCTAATACGATGACAACAGCTCTCCATACCTGCAGTCCACCACAAGGACCACCCTCTCTAATCCCTGAAAAATGAAATCATCCTCAGGGACGAAGAGAGGGGGCTAAGCGCCCCCCATGGTTTTAGAGCATTGACTCTTCTAAGAGTCCTAAGAGTCCTGCTTACACTGATGGGGTGCAGCTGTGGGACCCTATATTCAGAGATGATGTCCTCCACCCAACTCTCAAAAAGCTGAAAGGGTCTTCAGTAGAGATGGATAGTCGAGCTGGGCTATCAGACGGTCACCTCTGTAGCTGTAGTGTCATTTTTCCTATGGTCCAATGTGTAAATTAAACAAAAAAGTGCACGTTTGTTATGATGTTCAAGATGGGGACCAGGATGTGGACATAATAAAAAATTAGGGAACATGATAGGAGACATTTCTACAATACATATAATCATTCTTATCTATCTAATACGATCACAACAGCTCTCCATACCTGCAGTCCACCACAAGGACCACTCTCTCTAATCCCTGAAAAATGAAATCATCCTCAGTGACGAAGAGAGGGGGCTAAGCACCCCCCATGGTCTCAGAGCATTGACTCTTCTAAGAGTCCTAAGATTCCTGCTCACACTGATGGGGTGCAGCTGTGGGACCCTATTTTCAGAGATGATGTCCTCCACCCAACTCTCAAAAAGCTGAAAGGGTCTTCAGTAGAGATGGATAGTCGAGCTGGGCTATCAGACGGTCACCTCTGTAGCTGTAGTGTCATTTTTCCTATGGTCCAATGTGTAAATTAAACAAAAAAGTGCACGTTTGTTATGATTTCCAAGATGGGGACCAGGATGTGGACATAATAAAAAAATAGGGAACATGATAGGAGACATTTCTACAATACATATAATCATTCTTATCTATCTAATACGATGACAACAGCTCTCCATACCTGCAGTCCACCACAAGGACCACCCTCTCTATTCCCTGAAAAGTGAAATCATCCTCAGTGACGAAGAGAGGGGGCTAAGCGCCCCCCATGGTCTCAGAGCATTGACTCTTCTAAGAGTCCTAAGAGTCCTGCTCACAGTGATGGGGTGCAGTTGTGGGACCCTATTTTCAGAGATGATGTTCTCCACCCAACTCTCAAAAAGCTGAAAGGGTCTTCAGTAGAGATGGATAGTCGAGCTGGGCTATCAGACGGTCACCTCTGTAGCTGTAGTGTCATTTTTCCTATGGTCCAATGTGTAAATTAAACAAAAAAGTGCACGTTTGTTATGATGTCCAAGATGGGGACCAGGATGTGGACATAATAAAAAATTAGGGAACATGATAGGAGACATTTCTACAATACATATAATCATTCTTATCTATCTAATACGATGATAACAGCTCTCCATATCTGCAGTCCACCACAAGGACCACCCTCTCTAATCCCTGAAAAATGAAATCATCCTCAGTGATGAAGAGAGGGGGCTAAGTGCCCCCAATGGTCTCAGAGCATTGACTCTTCTAAGAGTCCAAAGAGTCCTGCTCACACTGATGGGGTGCAGCTGTGGGACCCTATTTTCAGAGATGATGTCCTCCACCCAACTCTCAAAAAGCTGAAAGGGTCTTCAGTAGAGATGGATAGTCGAGCTGGGCTATCAGACGGTCACCTCTGTAGCTGTAGTGTCATTTTTCCTATGGTCCAATGTGTAAATTAAACAAAAAAGTGCACGTTTGTTATGATGTCCAAGATGGGGACCAGGATGTGGACATAATAAAAAATTAGGGAACATGATAGGAGACATTTCTACAATACATATAATCATTCTTATCTATCTAATACGATGACAACAGCTCTCCATACCTGCAGTCCACCACAAGGACCACCCTCTCTAATCCCTGAAAAATGAAATCATCCTCAGTGACGAAGAGAGGGGGCTAAGCGCCCCCATGGTCTCAGAGCATTAACTCTTCTAAGAGTCCTAAGAGTCCTGCTCACACTGATGGGGTGCAGCTGTGGGACCCTATCTTCAGAGATGATGTCCTCCACCCAACTCTCAAAAAGCTGAAAGGGTCTTCAGTAGAGATGGATAGTCGAGCTGGGCTATCAGACGGTCACCTCTGTAGCTGTAGTGTCATTTTTCCTATGGTCCAATGTGTAAATTAAACAAAAAAGTGCACGTTTGTTATGATGTCCAAGATGGGGACCAGGTTGTGGACATAATAAAAAATTAGGGAACATGATAGGAGACATTTCTACAATACATATAATCATTCTTATCTATCTAATACGATGACAACAGCTCTCCATACCTGCAGTCCACCACAAGGACCACCCTCTCTAATCCCTGAAAAATGAAATCATCCTCAGTGACGAAGAGAGGGGGCCAAGCGCCCCCCATGGTACCAGAGCATTGACTCTTCTAAGAGTCCTAGGAGTCCTGCTCACACTGATGGGGTGAAGCTGTGGGACCCTATTTTCAGAGATGATGTCCTCCACCCAACTCTCAAAAAGCTGAAAGGGTCTTCAGTAGAGATGGATAGTCGAGCTGGGCTATCAGACGGTCACCTCTGTAGCTGTAGTGTCATTTTTCCTATGGTCCAATGTGTAAATTAAACAAAAAAGTGCACGTTTGTTATGATGTCCAAGATGGGGACCAGGATGTGGACATAATAAAAAATTAGGGAACATGATAGGAGACATTTCTACAATACATATAATCATTCTTATCTATCTAATACGATGACAACAGCTCTCCATACCTGCAGTCCACCACAAGGACCACCCTCTCTAATCCCTGAAAAATGAAATCATCCTCAGTGACGAAGAGAGGGGGCCAAGCGCCCCCCATGGTACCAGAGCATTGACTCTTCTAAGAGTCCTTAGAGTCCTGCTCACACTGATGGGGTGAAGCTGTGGGACCCTATTTTCAGAGATGATGTCCTCCACCCAACTCTCAAAAAGCTGAAAGGGTCTTCAGTAGAGATGGATAGTCGAGCTGGGCTATCAGACGGTCACCTCTGTAGCTGTAGTGTCATTTTTCCTATGGTCCAATGTGTAAATTAAACAAAAAAGTGCACGTTTGTTATGATGTCCAAGATGGGGACCAGGATGTGGACATAATAAGAAATTAGGGAACATGATAGGAGACATTTCTACAATACATATAATCATTCTTATCTATCTAATACGATGACAACAGCTCTCCATACCTGCAGTCCACCACAAGGACCACCCTCTCTAATCCCTGAAAAATGAAATCATCCTCAGGGACGAAGAGAGGGGGCTAAGCGCCCCCCATGGTTTTAGAGCATTGACTCTTCTAAGAGTCCTAAGAGTCCTGCTTACACTGATGGGGTGCAGCTGTGGGACCCTATTTTCAGAGATGATGTCCTCCACCCAACTCTCAAAAAGCTGAAAGGGTCTTCAGTAGAGATGGATAGTCGAGCTGGGCTATCAGACGGTCACCTCTGTAGCTGTAGTGTCATTTTTCCTATGGTCCAATGTGTAAATTAAACAAAAAAGTGCACGTTTGTTATGATGTCCAAGATGGGGACCAGGATGTGGACATAATAAAAAATTAGGGAACATGATAGGAGACATTTCTACAATACATATAATCATTCTTATCTATCTAATACGATCACAACAGCTCTCCATACCTGCAGTCCACCACAAGGACCACTCTCTCTAATCCCTGAAAAATGAAATCATCCTCAGTGACGAAGAGAGGGGGCTAAGCGCCCCCCATGGTCTCAGAGCATTGACTCTTCTAAGAGTCCTAAGAGTCCTGCTCACAGTGATGGGGTGCAGTTGTGGGACCCTATTTTCAGAGATGATGTTCTCCACCCAACTCTCAAAAAGCTGAAAGGGTCTTCAGTAGAGATGGATAGTCGAGCTGGGCTATCAGACGGTCACCTCTGTAGCTGTAGTGTCATTTTTCCTATGGTCCAATGTGTAAATTAAACAAAAAAGTGCACGTTTGTTATGATGTCCAAGATGGGGACCAGGATGTGGACATAATAAAAAATTAGGGAACATGATAGGAGACATTTCTACAATACATATAATCATTCTTATCTATCTAATACGATGATAACAGCTCTCCATATCTGCAGTCCACCACAAGGACCACCCTCTCTAATCCCTGAAAAATGAAATCATCCTCAGTGATGAAGAGAGGGGGCTAAGTGCCCCCAATGGTCTCAGAGCATTGACTCTTCTAAGAGTCCAAAGAGTCCTGCTCACACTGATGGGGTGCAGCTGTGGGACCCTATTTTCAGAGATGATGTCCTCCACCCAACTCTCAAAAAGCTGAAAGGGTCTTCAGTAGAGATGGATAGTCGAGCTGGGCTATCAGACGGTCACCTCTGTAGCTGTAGTGTCATTTTTCCTATGGTCCAATGTGTAAATTAAACAAAAAAGTGCACGTTTGTTATGATGTCCAAGATGGGGACCAGGATGTGGACATAATAAAAAATTAGGGAACATGATAGGAGACATTTCTACAATACATATAATCATTCTTATCTATCTAATACGATGACAACAGCTCTCCATACCTGCAGTCCACCACAAGGACCACCCTCTCTAATCCCTGAAAAATGAAATCATCCTCAGTGACGAAGAGAGGGGGCTAAGCGCCCCCATGGTCTCAGAGCATTAACTCTTCTAAGAGTCCTAAGAGTCCTGCTCACACTGATGGGGTGCAGCTGTGGGACCCTATCTTCAGAGATGATGTCCTCCACCCAACTCTCAAAAAGCTGAAAGGGTCTTCAGTAGAGATGGATAGTCGAGCTGGGCTATCAGACGGTCACCTCTGTAGCTGTAGTGTCATTTTTCCTATGGTCCAATGTGTAAATTAAACAAAAAAGTGCACGTTTGTTATGATGTCCAAGATGGGGACCAGGTTGTGGACATAATAAAAAATTAGGGAACATGATAGGAGACATTTCTACAATACATATAATCATTCTTATCTATCTAATACGATGACAACAGCTCTCCATACCTGCAGTCCACCACAAGGACCACCCTCTCTAATCCCTGAAAAATGAAATCATCCTCAGTGACGAAGAGAGGGGGCCAAGCGCCCCCCATGGTACCAGAGCATTGACTCTTCTAAGAGTCCTAGGAGTCCTGCTCACACTGATGGGGTGAAGCTGTGGGACCCTATTTTCAGAGATGATGTCCTCCACCCAACTCTCAAAAAGCTGAAAGGGTCTTCAGTAGAGATGGATAGTCGAGCTGGGCTATCAGACGGTCACCTCTGTAGCTGTAGTGTCATTTTTCCTATGGTCCAATGTGTAAATTAAACAAAAAAGTGCACGTTTGTTATGATGTCCAAGATGGGGACCAGGATGTGGACATAATAAAAAATTAGGGAACATGATAGGAGACATTTCTACAATACATATAATCATTCTTATCTATCTAATACGATCACAACAGCTCTCCATACCTGCAGTCCACCACAAGGACCACTCTCTCTAATCCCTGAAAAATGAAATCATCCTCAGTGACGAAGAGAGGGGGCTAAGCGCCCCCCATGGTCTCAGAGCATTGACTCTTCTAAGAGTCCTAAGATTCCTGCTCACACTGATGGGGTGCAGCTGTGGGACCCTATTTTCAGAGATGATGTCCTCCACCCAACTCTCAAAAAGCTGAAAGGGTCTTCAGTAGAGATGGATAGTCGAGCTGGGCTATCAGACGGTCACCTCTGTAGCTGTAGTGTCATTTTTCCTATGGTCCAATGTGTAAATTAAACAAAAAAGTGCACGTTTGTTATGATGTCCAAGATGGGGACCAGGATGTGGACATAATAAGAAATTAGGGAACATGATAGGAGACATTTCTACAATACATATAATCATTCTTATCTATCTAATACGATGACAACAGCTCTCCATACCTGCAGTCCACCACAAGGACCACCCTCTCTAATCCCTGAAAAATGAAATCATCCTCAGGGACGAAGAGAGGGGGCTAAGCGCCCCCCATGGTTTTAGAGCATTGACTCTTCTAAGAGTCCTAAGAGTCCTGCTTACACTGATGGGGTGCAGCTGTGGGACCCTATTTTCAGAGATGATGTCCTCCACCCAACTCTCAAAAAGCTGAAAGGGTCTTCAGTAGAGATGGATAGTCGAGCTGGGCTATCAGACGGTCACCTCTGTAGCTGTAGTGTCATTTTTCCTATGGTCCAATGTGTAAATTAAACAAAAAAGTGCACGTTTGTTATGATGTCCAAGATGGGGACCAGGATGTGGACATAATAAAAAATTAGGGAACATGATAGGAGACATTTCTACAATACATATAATCATTCTTATCTATCTAATACGATCACAACAGCTCTCCATACCTGCAGTCCACCACAAGGACCACTCTCTCTAATCCCTGAAAAATGAAATCATCCTCAGTGACGAAGAGAGGGGGCTAAGCGCCCCCCATGGTCTCAGAGCATTGACTCTTCTAAGAGTCCTAAGATTCCTGCTCACACTGATGGGGTGCAGCTGTGGGACCCTATTTTCAGAGATGATGTCCTCCACCCAACTCTCAAAAAGCTGAAAGGGTCTTCAGTAGAGATGGATAGTCGAGCTGGGCTATCAGACGGTCACCTCTGTAGCTGTAGTGTCATTTTTCCTATGGTCCAATGTGTAAATTAAACAAAAAAGTGCACGTTTGTTATGATGTCCAAGATGGGGACCAGGATGTGGACATAATAAAAAAATAGGGAACATGATAGGAGACATTTCTACAATACATATAATCATTCTTATCTATCTAATACGATGACAACAGCTCTCCATACCTGCAGTCCACCACAAGGACCACCCTCTCTATTCCCTGAAAAGTGAAATCATCCTCAGTGACGAAGAGAGGGGGCTAAGCGCCCCCCATGGTCTCAGAGCATTGACTCTTCTAAGTGTCCTAAGAGTCCTGCTCACACTGATGGGGTTCAGCTGTGGGACCCTATTTTCAGAGATGATGTTCTCCACCCAACTCTCAAATAGCTGAAAGGGTCTTCAGTAGAGATGGATAGTCGAGCTGGGCTATCAGACGGTCACCTCTGTAGCTGTAGTGTCATTTTTCCTATGGTCCAATGTGTAAAATAAACAAAAAAGTGCACGTTTGTTATGATGTCCAAGATGGGGACCAGGATGTGGACATAATAAAAAATTAGGGAACATGATAGGAGACATTTCTACAATACATATAATCATTCTTATCTATTTAATACGATGACAACAGCTCTCCATACCTGCAGTCCACCACAAGGACCACCCTCTCTAATCCCTGAAAAATGAAATCATCCTCAGTGACGAAGAGAGGGGGCTAAGCGCCCCCCATGGTCTCAGAGCATTGACTCTTCTAAGAGTCCTAAGAGTCCTGCTCACACTGATGGGGTGCAGCTGTGGGACCCTATTTTCAGAGATGATGTCCTCCACCCAACTCTCAAAAAGCTGAAAGGGTCTTCAGTAGAGATGGATAGTCGAGCTGGGCTATCAGACGGTCACCTCTGTAGCTGTAGTGTCATTTTTCCTATGGTCCAATGTGTAAATTAAACAAAAAAGTGCACGTTTGTTATGATGTCCAAGATGGGGACCAGGATGTGGACATAATAAAAAATTAGGGAACATGATAGGAGACATTTCTACAATACATATAATCATTCTTATCTATCTAATACGATGACAACAGCTCTCCATACCGTATTTCATGGTCAATCCAGGTTTGTCAGTGATGGCACTGACATAATGTATGGCGTCTTTTTCGGGCGTTATCCTTTGCCTTTTCATTGTGAAAATCCAGTTGCCTATATCAAAGCAAATTCTACTACTTGTAAAGTATGCAGAAAATGAAATGTAGAACATATAACATCAACTGCTTAGGAACGCATCATAGGTTAGTACTTAAAAGGATATTGTCATGTTCTAGTCATAATGCAAGCTGGACATTTTTCATGTTACCCTGTAATCGCCGGCCTGTTCTAATGCTCACAAGCAAAGATATATGCTCAGCTGCTAAGGCTTCCCTCTGCCTTCTGAATGAAAATTGAATATGTCTGGCTCACTGTGTATATAGCAGGTGCTCAGAAAAAATAAGAGTCAATTCAAAAGAAATAGCTCTGGTACACTATAGTGATTAATAACGTAAGAAAAGAACTCTTGGAATGCTGAAAATTCTTTATTTGTGCAAAAGGATAATTCATCCAACGTTTCGACCTTGTTTTTAGGTCTTTATCAAGGATAAAGTTATCTAAGATCATAAAGGGTTACAAAACCATATAAACACGTAATTAGTACATAGTACAACATAACAGTACAATATATTGCTACTTGAGAGTACAATGGGTCAAATGACCATGAGGCACATACAAAAAATTTTTCCAAAGCCATAGTGAAAACATTTGTACTGAGGAAAGAAAATTTCCACATGACCTATCTGGAGAAACATTCTGGATCAAACAACCAAAAATAGTCAAGCAGGTAAATACACACCTATATGGATAACAGGATGATATGTGTTCAATTGTATAGCGTCATTGCCATTAAGGTACAAATGGAAAACTTGCAATCCTATATAGTGAAGGAAATGAACACATATCATATCAAAGAACACAGGAACATGGGTGTGAGAAAAACCTCAATGTTTATACTTTGTTCTTTATAATGGTGTGAACATGTATATGTCTCAGTACCTTATGCACTTGAGAATTCTAGTGAGTAGATGATGAAAGCCTATTCCAGAACTGGAATCGGTAAATAATTGTAGGTGGAATCTAAATGAAAAGATGGTACAAGTGTTATCATGACACGTGGGCTATAACACAATGGACCGTGTGACAAAGAAGAAAGGAGAGAAAGAAGAGGAAGAAAATGGAACTACCTGTAACATTACGTGATAGTCACTGGTAAGTATCACTTGACAATTCAGGTGAAAAAGGATTCCTTTATTAAAGGGTTCTCAGTCGCCTCAGGATCATGAAATACTAGGGTAAATGATATGAGAATGGGTAAGAAGCACCACTAAAGGAAATATGAAATGCAGGACATATATCTATAAACCCCTGAACTACATGATAGAAATAAAAAGAAGAAAAAAGAAAAAAAAGAAGAAAGAAGAACACATAGAATGCGGAAAGAGAATGGGTACAACTACCTGAGTTACTGCAGGGAGGCCCCTGGTTGGTATTGTGAGGGTTAGTGGAATTCCTTCACTGAAGGGTTCTCAGTTGCCTCAGGTTCGTGAAAAATGCTATAGACAAATAATGCCCGGAGAAAAGGGGTTCATATACAGCGAATAATGGTAATACAAGGTACATGTGTCACATGTAATAGTATATATATATATATTGTACTAAGCTCTACACCAGAAATAGAAAGTAGTCCCTCTGCCTTCTGTCTAGGTGCCCTGAGTTATGTCCTGTAAACTGTCACAGCGACCCAGACACACATGTGTAGTAGGGGAATATCCCTGCTGAGATGCCAGTGCTAGAGCACTCGTTTGCTGTGGAGTTGAACGCTATGTGAGCAGTTCTTACCTTCAATGAGCAGAAGTCTCTTTTTTCAGATTTCAATATCTCTGTGGGTATCTGGCAGAAATATGGAATACTCTTTACTGCTAAGACCCTGTACACCACTCCCACTAAAGGGGGCTTTACACGCTGCGACATCGCTAATGCGGAGTCGTTGGGGTCACGGAATTTGTGACGCACATCCGGCCGCATTAGCGATGTTGCTGCGTGTGACACCGATGAGCGATTTTGCATCGTTGCAAAAACGTGCAAAATCGCTCATCGGTGACATGGGTCTCCATTCTCGATTATCGTTACTGCAGCAGTAACGATGTAGTTCGTCGCTCCTGCGGCAGCACACATCACTCCGTGTGACACCGCAGAAACGAGGAACCTCTCCTTACCTGCCTCCCAGCCGCTATGAGGAAGGAAGGAGGTGGGCGGGATGTTCCGGCCACTCATCTCCGCCCCTCCGCTGCTATTGGGCGGTCGCTCAGTGACGTCGCTGTGACGCCGCACGGACCGCCCCCTTAGAAAGGAGGCGGTTCGCCGGTCACAGCGACGTCGCCGGGCAGGTAAGTATGTGTGACGGGTCTGGTCGGTGTTGTGCGGCATGGGCAGCGATTTACCCGTGTCGCGCAACAGATGGGGGCGGGTACCCACACTAGCGATATCGGGACCGATATCGCAGTGTGTAAAGTAGCCTTTAGTCACATGACCAAGACTGTATCTGTGTCCCTACAACACACTTGAGACAAATGTGTGTGTGAGCCTGCATTGTGGGGTATATATAATATATTATAGAGCTGGGAAGGATCATTCTAAGCAGTGAGCTGTTCCAGTATTTGTAGGAAAATACCCAGTAGAAGCATCAAACACAGCACCAATACCTCCCATCAGTATCCCACCACAGTGCCATGTAACCCATGCCCTACACTCCCATCTACACCAATACTATACAGGCACAAACTAGTATATCTGACTAAAAGCCCCCAAAATATGAAGAACGGCCTATAGTTGAGTGTGGATATAAAATCTATGTGAGCAGAGCTAGAATAGAAATCACTGATCGCATTGAAGTCATTCTGACCATAAATCACCATGATATCAAGGTGAGGAGTTGTGTGTTACTGCTGGGAGGAAAGGGTTAACAGTGGAATATTAAGGTGCATTTCTGTGTGCAGTGTTACTAGTCAATGTAACAATTCAGTATGAGCTGCTCTTGGTGCCGGGGGAGGGAGATGCTCTCCTGAGCAAGATAGATGGGGAATGAACATAATATCTATATAGTGTAAGGCAGGGGGTCTCAAACTCGGCTGGGTGTATGGGCCGCACAGAGGAAAAAAATAATTTGGGGGGCTGCATTCTTTGCAAGACAAAGTGACATTTTTATTGGTACCATATATGTATATATTTTTTTCACACACCTTTGGATGACTGATTTTCAACATTTTTCACTTGTTTATTATAACAAATGTGCACATTCTTTGGTTAAATCTAAAAAAAATAAATGTGATGTTAAAAAAAAGTCATGCCTTATTTTGTTTTTTTTTACATTTTATCCCTTTCTTTTAACTAATAGTGTTACAATTATGACGCTAGCGTTTTGTGAAGGGAATGCTTTGCCTTCTTCCGTGACTATGGCCTTCCGGAACTGCTGCATTTTGGCTGACCTCTCCGCCTCGGGAATAAGAGACATAAAGTTCTCCTTGTAGCGTGGGTCTAACAGTGTTACCAACCAGTAATGATTGTCGGCCAAGATGTTCTTAACGCGAGGGTCACGAGACAGGCAGCTTACCATAAAGTCATCCATGTGCGCCAGACTCTTAACAGCCATCACTTCAGTATCCAGACCAACACGATGACTGAACATGCTGTCCTCCTCCTTCTCCTCCTCCTCCTCATCTACCCTGTCCTCTGGCCAGCCACGCTGAACTGAGCATATGACTGGTATGCATGTCATATCCTCAATTTGGCCGGAGAGTTGCTCCATGTCTTCATCTTCCTCCTCGTCATAGTCCTCCACTGCACGTTGTGATGAGACGAGGCTGGGCTATGTGTTATCACCCACACCCACTACTGTTTCTTGCTCCAACTCATCGTGTTCCGCCTGCAATGCATCATGTTTGGTTTTGAGCAGAGACCGTTTTAGAAGGCAGAGAAGCGGTATGGTGACGCTAATAATGGCGTCATCGCCGCTCACCATCTTGGTGGAGTCCTCAAAGTTTTGGAGGATGGTACATAGGTCGGACATCCATCTCCACTCCTCAGGTGTTATGTGTGGAGTTTGACCCATTTCCCGACGGCTTAGGTGATGCAGGTACTCAACAACTGCCCTCTTCTGCTCACATATCCTGATCAACATGTGCAGAGTTGAATTCCAACGCGTGGGGACATCACACACCAGTCTGTGAGCCGGAAGATGCAAATGACGCTGAAAGCCGGCAAGGCCGGCTGAAGCAGTAGGTGACTTTCGAAAATGTGCAGACAGGCGGCGAACTTTTACCAGCAGATGAGACAGCTCTGGGTATGACTTTAGAAACCGCTGAACCACGAGGTTGAGCACATGGGCCATGCATGGAACATGTGTCAGCTGGCCTCGCCTCAAAGCCGCCACTAGGTTCCGGCCATTGTCACACACAACCTTTCCTGGCTTTAGGTTCAGAGGTGTGAGCCAGTGATCTGCATGCTGTTTTAGAGCTGTCCACACCTCTTCTGCATTGTGGGATTTGTCACTTATGCAGATTAGCTGCAGCACGGCCTGTTGCCGCTTCGCCGAGGCAGTGCTGCAGTGCTTCCAGCTTGGGACTGGTGTGGAGGGTAAAGTGGATGAGGATGCGCAGGAGGAGGAGGAGGCTGAAGAGCATGACATTCCGGAGCTGTAGAGTGTGGGTGAAACCCTGACTGAGGTAGGGCCTGCAAACCTTGGTGTGGGAAGGACTTGTTCCGTTCCTCGCTCAAACTGGGTCCCAGCTGGGCTGGGCTGGGTAGGGCGTTGTGGGGGGTTTGTCTATCTCCGTTTGAGGTGAGTTTGTTTAAGTTAGCCTTTTCTTTGGCGTTTTTTGGAGCCCTGCGGGTTGGGGAGTTGGTATCGCCCAGTAAGGCGTTCCCCGGGGGCTTGGATTGGGGTGACATTGTCAGTGGAAAACGGAGTTGAATTTTGGATTAGGAAATCGAAAACTGATCAGAGAGGTGTGGGTAGACTAGTCCGTTTGGGGATGGTTGTGGCATCTGATATGTGCCCGTTCAAGTGTCTCGGGAATTTTCAACAGATCCGTCCGAAGGTGGATGGCCCCTTATTATGTCACGAGGATGAGTCCTTTTTATCGAGATACCAATTTGTGAGTGTTTTTAGGGCATGTTTGAAGTCGTTGGGGTTAGATCCGAAGTCTTTCGGATTGGGGCAGCGACGGAGGCCTCTATATGCGGCCTACCGGAGGAGACAGTTAAGCAGATTGGTAGGTGGAAGTCGCAGCGCTTTAAGTCGTATGTACGTCCCCAGGTGGTTGTTGGCAATTGAGGGGAAAAGGGGGGGGTATTAGGGTAGCAATGGGGGGGGGGAGAGTGTGTGTTTTTTGTCAATTTGGTTTGGTGAGGCAATAAAATGGTGTCGTCTGTACATTTTGTATTGCAGAAGCACCCCCCCTTCCTTCCCTGGTCTGGATCCTTGGCCACTCTTATGTGTATTGGGGAGCCCGACGAGCGGACGCAAGATGGAACGGGAGACAGCTAGGTTTTGAGAAGGACCTGGCTCTCGTGCGATGGCTCGGTGTTCGGGGGTTAGGGTGGAACAGGGTGTTGCAGGAGGTGCATAGATACGCCCGGTTGGACAGACCTCCTGACATCTTAGTGTTGCATGCCGGGGGGAATGATTTGGGTGGGCGTCCTTTTCGAATCTTGATAAAGGACATCAAACATGATTTGTTACGGTTATGGGTGTCGTTTCCAGGTCTAACGATAGTCTGGTCGGAGATAGTAGCGAGAAAGAGTTGGCAGAAAGCGCGGTCAGTTGACAGGTTGAACAAGGCGCGGGCGAAGGTTAATAGGGCGATCTCGAAGTTTGTTAGTCGGAACGGGGGTATAGCAATACGGCATGTTGAGTTGGAAAGGACGGAAGAGGAATTTTGGTTGGCTGACGGGGTACACCTTAATGCGGTGGGAACTGACTTATGGGCTCTAGGCTTGCAGGGAGGTATTGAGAGGGCCCTTTGGTTGCGGGGGGTCTCAGGCACTTGAAGGGTTTCAAGGTGCCTTCGTTGTGGTGTTGTTTATTGGTGGGTCCTTGAAGTTGGTTTAAAATTGGTTCGGGGATTCATCCGGGTATGGATCCCCTCATTGGCAGAATTGATGGTCCCCTGGTGATTTTGGGGGGGAACCCCGACGGGGTATGTCGGGGCCCCTGGGGGTGTGGTTGGGGTTGACGGAGGATTAACCCTTACCATTTGGTGCTCCTGAGCCAGTGTGGGTAACGGCTGGGAGCAAGTTGAGGTTTTTTATTGCTCGGTTATGGGAATCACCAGGGTTTTGGTAGCTTCAAGGACCTTACCACATTGCAAATTTTATTGGTTATGTATTCTTGTTAATAAAATGGCTGCTATGGCCAAAATTATCCAAAGATAAATTTGTGTCTGTGTAATTACTTTTAAATAAGAAATGGGAATGGAGGTGTGGGGTATGAAAGGAAGACCGGAGTCAACAATTCCAGGGTCAAGCATGTTTATTTGCGTAAGCTTCGTTCCAGGGTAGAAAGGGTAAGAGTGCCTTTCAGAATTCGAAGTGGTCGGACTGTACGGACCACCAAGAACTGCAGGAGAGCTTGAACATCTTCCCATGGATTTGCGACATCCTCCCTCATCAGTTACGTAGGTAAGCAGGTTCTCAGCATTGCAGCCCATTTGTTGTCTTAAGTTAGTTAAGCGGGGTTAACTAACCTGTCAGTTCAGCCTCAGGTCTAAAGCAGAGGCCTGGACTCCACTCCTTACTCCTCACTCCACAACTCTCCTTAAAAACAACTGACTCCTTTTTCCTGCCCCGGGGTCTCCAGACCCCTAGGTGGGCGTTTCCTTCCGTCTGGTCCTGCCCACTGGTGTGCCTGTCTTTCCCTGGGGGAGGTGACTAGGATTTTCTGGTTGGCTTTGTGTGACTTAGGTGAGGGAAGTTGTTATGCGGGGGCCTATGTGTGACTACCTGCAGTGTCAGGGCGTCACATATGTATGTGTGTATGTCTGCTAAAGGAATCCGCACCGTCATATTTACAAACACAAAATTTTGCAGACACCTCATGTGACTCAGGGAACGTCGTAGACTATGTTTTAACAGGAATATTTAACCCCGCGCTTTACAGTTACTCTCCAAAAAACCTGCCTCCATTAAACTGAATGGAGGTGGGAGCTGCAAGTTATTAATAGCAGCTGTGATTGGTTGCTATAAGAACAAAGGACATTCATAGTATAAGAAGCTTATGTGTGAGATAATATGATGTCAGTGGGGAGACAGATAGAGAGAGACAGACACAGACTGAGAGACAAACAGACAGAGACAGATAGGCATAGACAGACAGGGAAAGAGACAGAGACAAACAGACAGAGGCAGACAGGGAAAGAGACAGACAGAGATAGACAGGGAAAAAAGGCAGACAGACAGAGACAGAGAAAGAGACAGAGGCAGATAGGGAAACAGACAGAGACAAACATACAGAGACAGGCAGGAGAAAAGGCAGACCGACAGGGAAAGAGACAGACAGGGGAAGAGACAGACAGAGAGAGACAGACAGATAGAGACAGACAAAGAAATACAGAGATAGACAGGGAAAGAGACAAACGGGGAATGAGTCAGACAGAGAGAGACAAAGAGAGACAGGCAGAGAGAGACAGGGAAAGAGACAGACAGGGGAAGAGAAAGACAGAGACAGACAAAGAAATACAGAGACAGACAGGGGAAGAGACAGACAGGGGAAGAGACAGACAGGGGAAGAGACAGACAGACAGGGAAAGAGACAGACCTGGAAAAGAGACAGACCTGGAAAAGAGACAGGCCTGGAAAAGAGACAGACAGACATAGAAACAGACAGCCACAAAGAGAGAGAGAGACAGACAGACACAGAGAGACAGACAGAGATAGAGAGACAGACAGACATGGATAGAGATAGAGACACACAGAGACAGACAGATGACAGAGACTGGGAGAGAGACAGACAGAAGCATAAATCCCTAACTAAAACTTAACATTTAATGATAGTTTTAAAAGGTAAAAAAACACAAATCATGTAAATAGAATGACTCTCTTCTGTGCATAGAGTCAACATTTTGTGTTTGTAAATATGACGGTGCGGATTCCTTTAGCAGACATACACACATACATATGTGACGCCCTGACACTGCAGGTAGTCACACATAGGCCCCCGCATAACAACTTCCCTCACCTAAGTCACACAAAGCCAACCAGAAAACCCTAGTCACCTCCCCCAGGGAAAGACAGGCACACCAGTGGGCAGGACCAGACGGAAGGAAACGCCCACCTAGGGGTCTGGAGACCCCGGGGCAGGAAAAAGGAGTCAGTTGTTTTTAAGGAGAGTGGTGGAGTGAGGAGTAAGGAGTGGAGTCCAGGCCTCTGCTTTAGACCTGAGGCTGAACTGACAGGTTAGTTAACCCCGCTTAACTAACTTAAGATAACAAATGGGCTGCAATGCTGAGAACCTGCTTACCTACGTAACTGATGAGGGAGGATGTCGCAAATCCATGGGAAGATGTTCAAGCTCTCCTGCAGTTCTTGGTGGCCCGTACAGTCCGACCACTTCGAATTCTGAAAGGCACTCTTACCCTTTCTACCCTGGAACGAAGCTTAGGCAAATAAACATGCTTGACCCTGGAATTGTTGACTCCGGTCTTCCTTTTATACCCCACACCTCCATTCCCATTTCTTATTTAAAAGTAATTACACAGACACAAATTTATCTTTGGATAATTTTGGCCATAGCAGCCATTTTATTAACAAGAATACATAACCAATAAAATTTGCAATGTGGTAAGGTCCTTGAAGCTACCAAAACCCTGGTGATTCCCATAACCGAGCAATAAAAATCCTCAACTTGCTCCCAGCCGTTACCCACACTGGCTCAGGAGCACCAAATGGTAAGGGTTAATCCTCCGTCAACCCCAACCACACCCCCAGGGGCCCCGACATACCCCGTCGGGGTTCCCCCCCAAAATCACCAGGGGACCATCAATTCTGCCAATGAGGGGATCCATACCCGGATGAATCCCCGAACCAATTTTAAACCAACTTCAAGGACCCACCAATAAACAACACCACAACGAAGGCACCTTGAAACCCTTCAAGTGCCTGAGACCCCCCGCAACCAAAGGGCCCTCTCAATACCTCCCTGCAAGCCAAGAGCCCATAAGTCAGTTCCCACCGCATTAAGGTGTACCCCGTCAGCCAACCAAAATTCCTCTTCCGTCCTTTCCAACTCAACATGCCGTATTGCTATACCCCCCGTTCCGACTAACAAACTTCGAGATCGCCCTATTAACCTTCGCCCGCGCCTTGTTCAACCTGTCAACTGACCGCGCTTTCTGCCAACTCTTTCTCGCTACTATCTCCGACCAGACTATCGTTAGACCTGGAAACGACACCCATAACCGTAACAAATCATGTTTGATGTCCTTTATCAAGATTCGAAAAGGACGCCCACCCAAATCATTCCCCCCGGCATGCAACACTAACATGTCAGGAGGTCTGTCCAACCGGGCGTATCTATGCACCTCCTGCAACACCCTGTTCCACCCTAACCCCCGAACACCGAGCCATCGCACGAGAGCCAGGTCCTTCTCAAAACCTAGCTGTCTCCCGTTCCATCTCGCGTCCGCTCGTCGGGCTCCCCAATACACATAAGAGTGGCCAAGGATCCAGACCAGGGAAGGAAGAGGGGGTGCTTCTGCAATACAAAATGTACAGACGACACCATTTTATTGCCTCACCAAACCAAATTGACAAAAAACACACACTCTCACCCCCCCCATTGCTACCCTAATACCCCCCCTTTTCCCCTCAATTGCCAACAACCACCTGGGGACGTACATACGACTTAAAGCGCTGCGACTTCCACCTACCAATCTGCTTAACTGTCTCCTCCGGTAGGCCGCATATAGAGGCCTCCGTCGCTGCCCCAATCCGAAAGACTTCGGATCTAACCCAAACGACTTCAAACATGCCCTAAAAACACTCACAAATTGGTATCTCGATAAAAAGGACCCATCCTCGTGACATAATAAGGGGCCATCCACCTTCGGACGGATCTGTTGAAAATTCCCGAGACACTTGAACGGGCACATATCAGATGCCACAACCATCCCCAAACGGACTAGTCTACCCACACCTCTCTGATCAGTTTTCGATTTCCTAATCCAAAATTCAACTCCGTTTTCCACTGACATAATGTCACCCCAATCCAAGCCCCCGGGGAACGCCTTACTGGGCGATACCAACTCCCCAACCCGCAGGGCTCCAAAAAACGCCAAAGAAAGGCTAACTTAAACAAACTCACCTCAAACGGAGATAGACAAACCCCCCACAACGCCCTACCCAGCCGGGTAGGGACCCAGCCCAGCCCAGCTGGGACCCAGTTTGAGCGAGGAACGGAACAAGTCCTTCCCACACCAAGGTTTGCAGGCCCTACCTCAGTCAGGGTTTCACCCACACTCTACAGCTCCGGAATGTCATGCTCTTCAGCCTCCTCCTCCTCCTGCGCATCCTCATCCACTTTACCCTCCACACCAGTCCCAAGCTGGAAGCACTGCAGCACTGCCTCGGCGAAGCGGCAACAGACTGTGCTGCAGCTAATCTGCATAGGTGACAAACCCCACAATGCAGAAGAGGTGTGGACAGCTCTAAAACAGCATGCAGATCACTGGCTCACACCTCTGAACCTAAAGCCAGGAAAGGTTGTGTGTGACAATGGCCGGAACCTGGTGGCGGCTTTGAGGCGAGGCCAGCTGACACATGTTCCATGCATGGCCCATGTGCTCAACCTCGTGGTTCAGCGGTTTCTAAAGTCATACCCAGAGCTGTCTGATCTGCTGGTAAAAGTTCGCTGCCTGTCTGCACATTTTCGAAAGTCACCTACTGCTTCAGCCGGCCTTGCCGGCTTTCAGCGTCGTTTGCATCTTCCGGCTCACAGACTGGTGTGTGATGTCCCCACGCGTTGGAATTCAACTCTGCACATGTTGATCAGGATATGTGAGCAGAAGAGGGCAGTTGTTGAGTACCTGCATCACCTAAGCCGTCGGGAAATGGGTCAAACTCCACACATAACACCTGAGGAGTGGAGATGGATGTCCGACCTATGTACCATCCTCCAAAACTTTGAGGACTCCACCAAGATGGTGAGCGGCGATGACGCCATTATTAGCGTCACCATACCGCTTCTCTGCCTTCTAAAACGGTCTCTGCTCAAAACCAAACATGATGCATTGCAGGCGGAACACGATGAGTTGGAGCAAGAAACAGTAGTGGGTGTGGGTGATAACACACAGTCCAGCCTCGTCTCATCACAACGTGCAGTGGAGGACTATGACGAGGAGGAGGATGAAGACATGGAGCAACTCTCCGGCCAAATTGAGGATATGACATGCATACCAATCATATGCTCAGTTCAGCGTGGCTGGCCAGAGGACAGGGTAGATGATGAGGAGGAGGAGGAGGAGGAGGAGGAGGAGGAGGAGGAGAAGGAGGAGGACAGCATGTTCAGTCATCGTGTTGGTCTGGATACTGAAGTGATGGCTGTTAAGAGTCTGGCGCACATGGATGACTTTATGGTAAGCTGCCTGTCTCGTGACCCTCGCGTAAAGAACATCTTGGCCGACAATCATTACTGGTTGGTAACACTGTTAGACCCACGCTACAAGGAGAACTTTATGTCTCTTATTCCCGAGGCGGAGAGGTCAGCCAAAATGCAGCAGTTCCGGAAGGCCATAGTCACGGAAGTAGGCAAAGCATTCCCTTCACAAAACGCTAGCGTCATAATTGTAACACTATTAGTTAAAAGAAAGGGATAAAATGTAAAAAAAAACAAAATAAGGCATGACTTTTTTTTAACATCAAATTTTTTTTTTTTAGATTTAACCAAAGAATGTGCACATTTGTTATAATAAACAAGTGAAAAATGTTGAAAATCAGTCATCCAAAGGTGTGTGAAAAAAATATATATATATGGTACCAATAAAAATGTCACTTTGTCCTGCAAAGAATGCAGGCCCCCAAATTATTTTTTTCCTCTGTGCGGCCCATACACCCAGCCGAGTTTGAGACCCCCTGCCTTACACTATATAGATATCATGTTCATTCCCCATCTATCTTGCTCAGGAGAGCATCTCCCTCCCCCGGCACCAAGAGCAGCTCATATTGAATTGTTACATTGACTAGTAACACTGCACACAGAAATGCACCTTAATATTCCACTGTTAACCCTTTCCTCCCAGCAGTAACACACAACTCCTCACCTTGATATCATGGTGATTTATGGTCAGAATGACTTCAATGCGATCAGTGATTTCTATTCTAGCTCTGCTCACATAGATTTTATATCCACACTCAACTATAGGCCGTTCTTCATATTTTGGGGGCTTTTAGTCAGATATACTAGTTTGTGCCTGTATAGTATTGGTGTAGATGGGAGTGTAGGGCATGGGTTACATGGCACTGTGGTGGGATACTGATGGGAGGTATTGGTGCTGTGTTTGATGCTTCTACTGGGTATTTTCCTACAAATACTGGAACAGCTCACTGCTTAGAATGATCCTTCCCAGCTCTATAATATATTATATATACCCCACAATGCAGGCTCACACACACATTTGTCTCAAGTGTGTTGTAGGGACACAGATACAGTCTTGGTCATGTGACTAAAGGCTACTTTACACACTGCGATATCGGTCCCGATATCGCTAGTGTGGGTACCCGCCCCATCTGTTGCGCGACACGGGCAAATCGCTGCCCATGCCGCACAACACCGACCAGACCCGTCACACATACTTACCTGACCGGCGACGTCGCTGTGACCGGCGAACCGCCTCCTTTCTAAGGGGGCGGTCCGTGCGGCGTCACAGCGACGTCACTGAGCGACCGCCCAATAGCAGCGGAGGGGCGGAGATGAGTGGCCGGAACATCCCGCCCACCTCCTTCCTTCCTCATAGCGGCTGGGAGGCAGGTAAGGAGAGGTTCCTCGTTTCTGCGGTGTCACACGGAGTGATGTGTGCTGCCGCAGGAGCGACGAACTACATCGTTACTGCTGCAGTAACGATAATCGAGAATGGAGACCCATGTCACCGATGAGCGATTTTGCACGTTTTTGCAACGATGCAAAATCGCTCATCGGTGTCACACGCAGCAACATCGCTAATGCGGCCGGATGTGCGTCACAAATTCCGTGACCCCAACGACTCCGCATTAGCGATGTCGCAGCGTGTAAAGCCCCCTTTAGTGGGAGTGGTGTACAGGGTCTTAGCAGTAAAGAGTATTCCATATTTCTGCCAGATACCCACAGAGATATTGAAATCTGAAAAAAGAGACTTCTGCTCATTGAAGGTAAGAACTGCTCACATAGCGTTCAACTCCACAGCAAACGAGTGCTCTAGCACTGGCATCTCAGCAGGGATATTCCCCTACTACACATGTGTGTCTGGGTCGCTGTGACAGTTTACAGGACATAACTCAAGGCACCTAGATAGAAGGCAGAGGTACTGGGATTGGTTGGTTTTTGGTGACGGAGGTGCAGGGGCTGGCGCCCATGTGCAGTGCTGGCTAAGGTATATTGATGATATTTTGATTTTTTGGCAGGGCACTGTGGAGCAGCTCGAGACATTTATGGAGGAACTTAATAACAACACCTTTAACATCAGATTGACGCATAAGCATAGCAGCAGTTGCGTTGACTTCCTGGATATTAAAATTTCATTCGGTTCTGAGCGAATTGTTCAGACCGACGTCCATAGGAAGGAAACATCAGTCAACGCACTGCTGTATGCTTCTTCTGCTCATACCCCCTCCACCATCCGGGCCGTACCGACTGGCCAGTTCCTCAAGATGAAGCAAATTTGTTCGTCAGACACTGCTTTTGAACAACAGTCTGCCGACCTCCAGCGCCATAGGGGTGGCAAAGGCGGTCTTCCCCCGGTCTGCCTCAGCAACGGACACTAGCCAATAGTGACTAGTGAGATCAAGGGTAGAAAAATAATTTGCAGTTCTCAATGCAGCTAGCGATTCCTCAATACGGGGGAGTGGTGCTGTCCTTCTTCTTTAACAGGACCAACGGAGCTGCCCAAAGGCTACAACTGTCACGGATAACCCCAGCCGCCTTCATGTTGCTCAACATGTCCTTGGTACACTGGTAATGTGAAGGTGGTATTGGCTTATAGCTCTCTTTGATGGGTGGGTGTGCACCTGTGGGGATGTAGTGTTGGACCCCTTTTATTCCCCCAAAATCTAGCGGATGTTTGCTGAAGACTTGCTCGCTCGTATTCTTGCACTACCCTGTGGACCCGCTTCTTGTGATGTGAAGGTGTGGAGTCAGTGCCTACGTGTAATTCCTTACACCACTCCTCTGGCTGACTTGGTGAGCAGTCACTGACTGGGTGGGGTGCAGTAATAGTGGATGCTGCTACTTGGATAGCATGTGTATCTACTGTGAACAGCTTATCAATGGTGGCAAGTCGGGGCAGCTTAACCTCCTGCTCTCCGCAGTTTAACACTCTCACGGGCACTCTTCCCTTCCGCACTAATGAATAAAACTATGATGTAAATATCATATAGATACCCCACAATTGTAAATAAAGGTAGGTTATGGGAAAAGGGGGAACAGGGAAAGAGGAAAATAGTGTAATAAAGTATACCTTCTGGGGGTGAGAGGAAATGGCAGCACAGCCAGTGGAGGTGAAGCAAAAGGAAGCCTGCAACTAAAGAGTTGAGAGCGTTATCACATGGTGACTGAGCCTGATTGTAAAGGGAGCATAGAGTGGAGCATACTCTGGGCACGTTAGAACCCAAGTTCTTAAACCATGAATATGGACCCCTTTTATTCTCCCAAAGTCTAGCGGATGTTTGCTGAAGACTTGCTCGTATTCTTGCACTACCCTGTGGACCCGCTTCTTGTGATGTGAAGGTGTGGAGTCAGTGCCTACGTGTAATTCTTTACACCACTCCTCTGGTTGACTTGGTGAGCTGTCACTGAATGGGTGTGGTGAAGTAACGGTGGATGCTGTGGCTTGGATATCATATTAAATATAGGGACCCCCATACAGTAGTATGAGAAATTTTTTTGTATTCAATGATCGGTATTACCTTCAGGGGCGCGGCACGTGGACGTGCGTTCCATTAGCCTCACTGCATTCCACTCCCATACAGGAAGTGGGCGCAGCTATTACTACGGTCGCACATAAAAGAACCCACAGCCACCACTGCACACAGCTGACTCCACCACTGGAAACCCACTTCTACACCAACGCAGGTAAGACAGGATCGGCACCTCTATGCTCCCATTACAATCAGGCTCAGTCACCATGTGATAATGCTCTCAACAATTTAGTTGCAGGCTTCCCCTTGCTTCACCTCCACTGGCTGTGCTGCCATTTCCTCTCCCCCCTGGAAGGTATACTTTATTACACTATTTTCCTGTTTCCCTCTTCTCCCTTTTCCCATAACCTACCTTTATCTGCATTTGTGGGGTATCTATATACTATTTATATCACAGTTTTATTCATTAATACGGAAGGGAAGAGTGCGCGTGAGAGTGTTGAACTGCGGAGAGCAAGAGGTTAAGCTGCCCCGATTTGCCACCATTGATAAGCTGTTCACAGTAGATACACATGCTATCCAAGCAGCAGCAGCATCCACCATTACTGCACCCCACCCAGTCAGTGACAGCTCACCAAGTCAGCCAGAGGAGTGGTGTCAGGAATTACACGTAGGCACTGACTACACACCTTCACATCACAAGAAGGGGGTGCAAGTGTGACGCCCTGGACTAGCCAGTTAGTCACAGACATAACACACACACACACCCCCTTTCCCGGATAGTTACACTAGTCAGACACAAAACCGTTGTTGCCTCCCTCCAGGGGCTGATGTCCACACCAGGTGGGGCGGTGCCAGGCGGTTGGCCCCACCCACCAAGGAGTTCACAGGCCTGGAGGTGGGAAAACCAGTTAGTTAGTTGAAGTTCAGTTAAGAGTTGAACCGTGGAGGTAGTGAGTTCAGGGAACAGCCCAGTTTTGGGTAGGAGTGCAAAACTGCTAGTGTCTGGGTCAGATCCCAGGCACTATGGGGAGATAAGGTATGCACACCAGTGACTATGTAAGGGGAATACATGAAATAGCAGAAACTGCTGTGTGAATACTGACTTGAAAAATTCAATAGCTATATGCAAGAGTGAATATGTGAAAAATGGAATCTGCATTACTGCCATGAACATATGAATCAAGAGAAATTTAGCTACTGAATTGATCAATGCAATAGAGCCCCAACACTACGCCAAAGTATTTCTCTACGTTGGGGTCCCTAGCTTGTGTGTGTCCTCTCATGCAGTTAAAAAACCTACCGTGTATGGGAAGCTGAGACCCAGGCTATTTATGCGTATGATATGGATTGGCAATAGGTGTGGTTGGGGAGGGTTCACAAACGAAAAAATACTAACAAATAGGAATAACGTTTGGAACACCATTCTAAGTCCGAACTGGGTGCAAAAACCTAAAAAAACATCACTATGGGGAGATAAGGTATGCACACCAGTGACTATGTAAGGGGAATACATGAAATAGCAGAAACTGCTGTGTGAATACTGACTTGAAAAATCCAATAGCATTAATTCACATAATCCTAGTGACTGCGCACACAACATGGCCAAACGAAAACAAAAGACAGTACCTGGCCATTCAATCAAATGGAAACTCATAGGCAACACAGTCCATTAGACTAGGCAATTACATGCAGCCAAACAAAGTTCATGGGCCTTGCCTCAGAGTCGAACCCACAACCTCTTGGAGAACAAGCAAAGAGCCTACCACTAAACCAACTCAGTGAAGTTGGAAACCGACTCTACATTAATTAACATAATCCTAGTGACTGCGCACACAACATGGCCAAACAAAAGCAAAAGACAGTACCTAGCCTATCAATCCAATGGAAACTCATAGGTAACACAGTACATTGGACTAGGCAATTACATGCAGCCATACAAAGCCCATGGGTCTTGCCCCAGAGTCGAACCCACAAACTCTCGTAGCCAGGGCAAAGAGCCTACCACTACACCAACACAGAGAAGTAGGTGAATGACTCTACATTAATTCACATAATCCTAGTGACTACGCACACAACATGGCCAAACAAATGCAAAAGACATTATCTGGCCTATCAATCCAATGGAAACTCATAGGCAACACAGTCCATTAGACTAGGCACTTACATGCAGCCATGTAAAGTTCATGGGCATTGCCTCAGAGTCGACCCCACAACCTCTTGGAGAACAAGCAAAGAGCCTACCACTAAACCAACTCAGAGAAGTTGGAAACCGACTCTACATTAATTAACATAATCCTAGTGACTGCGCACACAACATGGCCAAACAAAAGCAAAAGACAGTACGTGGCCTATCAATCCAACGGAAACTCATAGGTAACACAGTACATTGGACTAGGCAATTACATGCAGCCATACAAAGCCCATGGGCCTTGCCCCAGAGTCAAACCCACAACCTCTCATAGCCAAGGCAAAGAGCCTACCAATACACCAACACAGAGAAGTGGAAAACCGTTTCTACATTAATTCACATAATCCTAGTGACTGCGCACACAACATGGCCAAACAAAAGCAAAAGACAGTACCTGGCCTATCAATCCAATGGAAACTCATAGGCAACACAGTCCATTGGACTAGACAATTACATGGAGACATACAAAGTCCATGGGCCTTGCCTCAGAGTCAAACCCACAACTTCTCGCAGCCAAGCAAAAAGCCTACCACTACACTAACACAGAGAAGTGGGAAACTGATTCTACATTAATTCACATAATCCTACCGACTGCGCACACAACATGGCCAAACAAAAGACAATACCTGGCCTATTCATTCAATGAAAACTCATAGGCAACACAGTCCATTGGACTAGGCAATTACATTCAACCATACAAAGTCCATGGGCTTTGCCTCAAAGTCAAACCCACAACTTCTTGTAACCCAAGGAAAGAGCCTACCACTACACCAACACAGAGAAGAGAATGACTCTACATTAATTCACATAATCCTAGTGACTGCGCACACAACATGACCAAACGAAAACAAAAGACAGTCCCTGGCCTATCAATCCAATGGAAACTCATAGACAACATAGTCCAATGGACTACGGAATTACATGCAGCCATACAAAGTCCATGGGCCTTGCCTCAGAGTCATACCCACAATCTCTGGCAAAACAAGCAAAGAGCCTACAACTTCACCAACACAAAGAAGTAGGAAGCTGCGTCTACATTAATTCACATAATCCTAGTGACTGCGCACACAACATGGCCAAACAAAAGCAAAAGACAGTACCTGGCCTATCAATCCAATGGGAACTCATAGGCAACACAGTTAATTGAACTAGGCAATTACATGCAGCCATACAAACTCCATGGGCCTTGCCTCAGAGTCAAACCCACAACCTCTTGCAGCTAAGCAAAGAGCCTTCCACTACAGCAACACAGAGAACTGGGAAACTGATTCTACATTAATTCACATAATCCTACCGACTGCGCACACAACATAACCAAACAAAAGATAATACCTGGCCAATCAATCCAATGGAAACTCATAGGCAACACAGTCCATTGGACTAGGCAATTACACGCAGCCATATAAAGTCCATGGGCTTTGCCTCAGAGTCAAACCCGCAATTTCTCGCAGCCCAAGCAAAGAGCCTACCACTACACCAAGACAGAGAAGTTGGAAACTGAGTTTACATTAGTTCACATAATCCTAGTGACTGCCCACACAACATGGCCAAACAAAAGCAAAAGACAGTACCTGGCCTATCAATCCAATGGGAACTCATAGGCAAAACAGTTAATTGAAATAGGCAATTACATGCAGCCATACAAACTCCAGGGGCCTTGCCTCAGAGTCGAACCCACAACCTCTTGCAGCTTAAGCAAAGAGACTACCACTACACCAACACAGAGAAGTAGGTGAATGACTCTACATTAATTCACATAATCCTAGTGACTGCGCACACAACATTGCCAAACAAAAGAAAAAGACAGTACCTGGCCTATCAATCCAATAGAAACTCATAGGCAAAGCAATCAATTGGACTAGGCAATTACATGCAGCCATACAAAGTCCATGGGCCTTGCCTCAAAGTCGAACTCACAACCTCTCGCAGCTCAAGTAAAGAGCCTACCACTACACCAACACAGAGAAATGTAAACCTGACTCTACATTATTTCACATAATCCTAGTGACTGCGCACACAACATGGCCAAACGAAAACAAAAGACAGTAACTGGCCTATCAATCCAATAGAAACTCATAGGCAACACAGTCCATTGGACTAAGCAATTACATGCAGCCATTCAAAGTCCATGAGCCTTGCATTAGAGTCGAACCCACAACCTCTCGCAGCCCAAGCAAAGAGCCTACCACTACACCAACACAGAGAAGTGGGAAACTGACTCTACATTAATTCCCATAACCCTAGTGACTGCGCACACAACATGGTCAAACAAAAGCAAAAGGCAGTACCTGGCCTATCAATCCAATGGAAACTCATAGGCAACATAGTCCATTGGACTAGGCAATTACATGCAGCCATACAAAGTCCATGGGCCTTGCCTCAGAGTCAAACCCACAACCTCTGGCAGAACAAGCAAAGAGCCTACAACTACAAAAACACAAAGAAGTAGGAAGCTGCTTCTACATTAATTCACATAATCCTAGTGACTGCGCACACAACATGGCCAAACAAAAGCAGAAGACATTACCTAGCCTATCAAGCCAATGGAAACTCATAGGCAACACAGTCAATTGAACTAGGCGATTACATGCAGCCATACAAACTCCATGGGCCTTGCCTCAGAGTCGAACCCACAATTTCTCGCAGCCCAAGCAAAGAGCCTACCACTACACCAACACAGAGAAGTTGGAATCTGAGTTTACATTAGTTCACATAATCCTAGTGACTGCGCACACAACATGGCCAAACAAAAGCAAAAGACAGTACCTGGCCTATCAATCCGATGGGAACTCATAGGCAACACAGTCAATTGAACTAGGCGATTACATGCAGCCATACAAACTCCATGGGCATTGCCTCAGAGTCGAACCCACAACCTCTCGCAGCTTAAGCAAAGAGACTACCACTACACCAACACAGAGAATTAGGTGAATGACTCTACATTAATTCACATAATCCTAGTGACTGCGCACACAACATGGCCAAACAAAAGCAAAAGACAGTACCTGGCCTATTAATCCAATGGAAACTCATAGGCAACGCAATCCTTTGGACTAGGCAATAACATGCAGCCATACAAAGTCCATGGGCCTTGCCTCAGAGTCAAAACCACTACCTCTCAAAGCCCAAGCAAAGAGCCTACCACTACACCAACACAGAGAAGTGCGAAATTGACTCAACATAAATTCACATAATCCTAGTGACTGCGCACACAACATGGCCAAACAAAAGCAATAGACAGTCCCTGGCCTATCAATCCAATGGAAACTCATAGACAACATAGTCCATTGGACTAGGCAATTACATGCAGCCATACAAAGTCCATGGGCCTTGCCTCAGAGTCGAACTCACAACCTCTCGCAGCCCAAGAAAAAAGCCTACCACTACATCAACACAGAGAAGTGTGAAACTGACTCTACATTAATTCACATAATCCTAGTGACTGCGCACACAACATGGCCAAACAAAAGCAAAAGACAGTACCTGGCCTATCATTCCAATTGAAACTCATAGGTAACATAGTCCATTGGACTAGGCAATAACATGCAGCCATACAAAGTCCATGGGCCTTGCCTAAAAGTTGAACTCACAACCTCTCGCAGCTCTAGCAAAGAGCCTACAACTACACCAACACAGAGAAATGTGAACCTGACTCTACATTAATTCACATAATCCTAGTGACTGCGCACACAACATGGCCAAACAAAAGCAAAAGACAGTACCTGGCCTATAAATCCAATAGAAACTCATAGGCAACACAGTCCATTGGACTAGGCAATTACATGCAGCCATACAAAGTCCATGGGCCTTGCCTCAGAGTCAAACCCACAACCTCTCGCAGCCAAGCAAAGAGCCTACCACTACACCAACACAGAGAAGTGGGAAACTGATTCTACATTAATTCACATAATCCTACCGACTGCGCACACAACATGGCCAAACAAAAGAAAATACCTGGCCTATCAATCCAATGGAAACTCATAGGCAACACAGTCCATTAGACTAGGCAAATACATGCAGCCATACAAAGCCCATGGGCCTTGCCCCAGAGTCGAACCCACAACCTCTTGTAGCCCAAGCAAAGAGCCTACAAATACACCAACACAGAGAAGTGGAAAACTGATTCTACATTAATTCACATAATCCTAGTGACTGCGCACACAACATGGCCAAACAAAAGCAAAAGACATTACCTGGCCTATAAATCCAATAGAAACTCATAGGCAAAGCAATCAATTGGACTAGGCAATTACATGCAGCCATACAAAGTCCATGGGCCTTGCCTCAGAGTCGAACCCACAACCTCTTGTAGCCCAAGCAAAGAGCCTACCACTACACCAACACAGAGAAGTTGGTACAGAGTTTACATTAGTTCACATAATCCTAGTGACTGTGCACACAACATGGCCAAACAAAAGCAAAAGACAGTCCCTGGCCTATCAATCCAATGGAAACTCATATACAACATAGTCCATTGGACTAGGCAATTACATGCAGCCATACAAAGTCCATGGGCCTTGCCTCAGAGTCAAACCCACAACCTCTGGCAGAACAAGCAAAGAGCTTACAACTACACCAACACAAAAAAGTAGGAAGCTGCGTCTACATTAATTTACATATTCCTAGCGACTGCGCACACAACATGGCCAAACAAAAGCAAAAGACATTACCTGGCCTATCAAGCCAATGGAAACTCGTAGGCAACACAGTCCATTGGACTAAACAATTACATGCAGCCATACAAAGTCCATGGGCTTTGCCTCAGAGTCAAACCCACAATTTCTCGCATCCCAAGCAAAGAGCCTACCACTACAACAACACAGACAAGTTGGAAACTGAGTTTACATTAGTTCACATAATCCTAGTGACTGTGCACACAACATGGCGAAACAAATGCAAAAGACATTATCTGGCCTATCAATCCAATGGAAACTCATAGGCAACACAGTCCATTAGACTAGGCAAATACATGCAGCCATACAAAGTTCATGGGCCTTGCCTCAGAGTCGAACCCACAACCTCTTGGAGAACAAGCAAAGAGCCTACCACTAAACCAACATAGAGAAGTTGGAAACTGATTCTACATTAATTCACATAATCCTACCGACTGCGCACACAACATGGCTAAACAAAAGCAAAAGACAGTACCTGGCTTATCAATCCAATGGAAACTCATAGGCAACACAGTCCATTGGACTAGGCAATAACATGCAGCCATAAAAAGTCCATGGGCCTTGCCTCAGAGTCAAACCCACAACCTCTCGCAGCTCAAGCAAAGAGCCTACCACTACACCAACACAGAGAAATGTGAACCTGCCTCTACATTAATTCACATAATCCTAGTGAGTGCGCACACAACATGGCCAAACGAAAACAAAAGACAGTACCTGGCCTATCAATCCAATGGAAACTCATAGGCAACACAGTCCATTGGACTAGGCAATTACATGCAGCCATAAAAAGTCCATGGGCCTTGCCTCAGAGTCAAACCCACAACCTCTCGCAGCCCAAGCAAAGAGCCTACCACTACACCAACACAGAGAAATGTGAAACTGACTCTACATTAATTCACATAATCCTAGTGACTGCGCACACAACATGGCCAAACGAAAGCAAAAGTCAATACCTGGCCTATCAATCCAATGGAAACTCATAGGCAACAAAGTCCATTGGACTAGGCAATTACATGCAGCCATAAAAAGTCCATGGGCCTTGCCTCAGAGTCAAACCCACAACCTCTCAAAGCCCAAGCAAAGAGCCTACCACTACACCAACAAAGAGAAATGTGAAACTGACTCTACATTAATTCACATATTCCTAGTGACTGCGCACACAACATGGCCAAACAAAAGCAAAAGAAAGCACCTGGCCTATCAATCCAATGGAAACTCATAGGTAACGCAGTCCATTGGACTATGCAATTACATGCAGCCATACAAAGTCCATGGGCCTTGCCTCAGAGTCGAACTCACAACCTCTCGCAGCCCAACAAAAAAGCCTACCACTTCAGCAACACAGAAGTGTGAAACTGTCTCTACATTAACTCACATAATCCTAGTGACTGCGCACAAAACATGGCCAAACGAAAACAAAAGACAGTACCTGGCCTATCAATCCATTGGACTAGGCAATTACATGCAGCCATACAAAGTCCATGGGCCTTGCCTCAGAGTCAAACCCACAACCTCTTACAGCCCAAGCAAAGAGCCTACCACTACACCAACACAGAGAAGTGCGAAACTGACTCAACATAAATTCACATAATCCTAGTGACTGCGCACACAACATGGCCAAACAAAAGCTAAAGACAGTCCCTTGCCTATCAATCCAATGGAAACTCATAGACAACATAGCCCATTGGAATAGGCAATTACATGCAGCCTCACAAAGTCCATGGGCCTTGCCTCAGAGTCAAACCCACAACCTCTGGCAGAACAAGCAAAGAGCCTACAACTACACCAACACAAAGAAGTAGGAAGCTGCGTCTACATTAATTCACATAATCCTAGTGAATGCGCACACAACATGGCCAAACAAAAGCAAAAGACATTACCTGGCCTATCAGGCCAATGGAAACTCATAGGCAACACAGTCCATTGAACTAGGCGATTACATGCAGCCATACAAAGTCCATGGGCCATGCCGCAGAGTCAAACCCACAACCTCTCGCAGCCAAGCAAAGCAGCTTCCACTACACCAACACAGAGAAGTGGGAAACGGATTCTACATTAATTCACATAATCCTAGTGACTGCGCACACAACATGGCCAAACAAAAGCAAAAGACAATACCTGGCCTATCAATCCAATGGAAACTCGTAGGCAACACAGTCCATTGGACTTGGCAATTACATGCAGCCATACAAAGTCCATGGGCCTTGCCTCAGAGTCAAACCCACAACCTCTGGCAGAACAAGCAAAGAGCCTACAACTACACCAACACAAAGAAGTAGGAAGTTGCGTCTACATTAATTCACATAATCCTAGTGAATGTGCACACAACATGGCCAAACAAAAGCAAAAGACATTACCTGGCCTATCAAGCCAATGGAAACTCATAGGCAACACAGTCCATTGAACTAGACAATTACATGGAGACATACAAAGTCCATGGGCCTTGCCTCAAAGTCAAACCCACAACCTCTCGCAGCCAAGCAAAGAGCCTACCACTACACCAACACAGATAAGTGGGAAACTGATTCTACATTAATTCACATAATCCTACCGACTGCGCACACAACATGGCCAAACAAAAGACAATACCTGGCCTATCAATCCAATGGAAACTCATAGGCAACACAGTCCATTAGACTAGGCAAATACATGCAGCCATACAAAGTTCATGGGCCTTGCCTCAGAGTCGAACCCACAACTTCTTGGAGAACAAGCAAAGAGCCTACCACTAAACCAACACAGAGAAGTTGGAAACCGATTCTACATTAATTCACATAATCCTAGTGACTGCGCACACAACATGGCCAAACAAAAGCAAAAGACAGTACCTGGCCTATCAATCCAATGGAAACTCATAGGTAACACAGTACATTAGACTAGGCAATTAAATGCAGCCATACAAAGCCCATGGGCCTTGCCCCAGAGTCGAACCCACAACCTCTCGTAGCCCAAGCAAAGAGCCTACCAATACACCAACACAGAGAAGTGAAAAACTGATTCTACATTAATTCACATAATCCTAGTGACTGCGCACACAACATGGCCAAACAAAAGCAAAAGACAGTACCTGGCCTATCAATCCAATAGAAACTCATAGGCAAAGCAATCAATTGGACTAGGCAATTACATGCAACCATACAAAGTCCATGGGCCTTGCCTCAGAGTCAAACCCACAACCTCTTGTAGCCCAAGCAAAGAGCCTACCACTAAACCAACACAGAGAAGAGCGAAACTGACTCAACATAAATTCACATAATCCTAGTGACTGCACACACAACATGGCCAAACAAAAGCAAAAGACAGTCCCTGGCCTATCAATCCAATGGAAACTCATATACAACATAGTCCATTGGACTAGGCAATTACATGCAGCCATACAAAGTCCATGGGCCTTGCCTCAGAGTCAAACCCACAACCTCTGGCAGAACAAGCAAAGAGCTTACAACTACACCAACACAAAAAAGTAGGAAGGTGCGTCTACATTAATTCACATATTCCTAGAGACTGCGCACACAACATGGCCAAACAAAAGCAAAAGACATTACCTGGCCTATCAAGCCAATGGAAACTCATAGGCAACACAGTCCATTGGACTAAACAATTACATGCAGCCATACAAAGTCCATGGGCTTTGCCTCTGAGTCAAACCCACAATTTGTCGCAGCCCAAGCAAAGAGCCTACCACTACACCAACACAGACAAGATGGCAACTGAGTTTACATTAGTTCACATAATCCTAGTGACTGTGCACACAACATTGCGAAACAAATGCAAAAGACATTATCTGGCCTATCAATCCAATGGAAACTCATAGTCAACACAGTCCATTAGACTAGGCAAATACATGCAGCCATACAAAGTTCATGGGCCTTGCCTCAGAGTCGAACCCACAACCTCTTGGAGAACAAGCAAAGAGCCTACCACTAAACCAACACAGAGAAGTTGGAAACTGACTCTACATTAATTCACATAATCCTAGTGACTGCGCACACAACATGGCCAAACAAAAGCAAAAGACAGTACCTGGCCTATCAATCCAATGGAAACTCATAGGCAACACAGTCCATTGGACTAGACAATTACATGGAGACATACAAAGTCCATGGGCCTTGCTTCAGAGTCAAACCCACAACCTCTCGCAGCCAAGCAAAGAGCCTACCACTACACCAATACAGAGAAGTGGGAAACTGATTCTACATTAATTCACATAATCCTACCGACTGCGCACACAACATGGCTAAACAAAAGCAAAAGACAGTACCTGGCTTATCAATCCAATGGAAACTCATAGGCAACACAGTCCATTGGACTAGGCAATAACATGCAGCCATACAAAGTCCATGGGCCTTGCCTCAAAGTCGAACTCACAACCTCTCGCAGCTCAAGCAAAGAGCCTACCACTACACCAACACAGAGAAATGTGAACCTGCCTCTACATTAATTCACATAATCCTAGTGACTGCGCACACAACATGGCCAAACGAAAGCAAAAGTCCATACCTGGCCTATCAATCCAATGGAAACTCATAGGCAACACAGTCCATTGGACTAGGCAATTACATGCAGCCATAAAAAGTCCATGGGCCTTGCCTCAGAGTCAAACCCACAACTTCTCGCAGCCCAAGCAAAGATCCTACCACTACACCAACACAGAGAAATGTGAAACTGACTCTACATTAATTCACATAATCCTAGTGACTGCGCACACAACATGGCCAAACGAAAGCAAAAGTCAATACCTGGCCTATCAATCCAATGGAAACTCATAGGCAACACAGTCCAGTGGACTAGGCAATTACATGCAGTTATACAAAGTCCATGAACCTTGCATTAGAGTCAAACCCACAACTTCTCGCAGCCAAAGCAAAGAGCCTACCACTACACCAACACAGAGAAGTTTGAAACTGACTCTTCATTAACTCACATAATCCTAGTGACTGCGCACACAACATGGCCAAACGAAAGCAAAAGACAGTACCTGGCTTATCAATCCAATGGAAACTCATAGGCAACACAGTCCATTGGACTAGGCAATAACATGCAGCCATACAAAGTCCATGGGCCTTGCCTCAAAGTCGAACTCACAACCTCTCGCAGCTCAAGCAAAGAGCCTACCACTACACCAACACAGAGAAATGTGAACCTGCCTCTACATTAATTCACATAATCCTAGTGACTGCGCACACAACATGGCCAAACGAAAGCAAAAGTCCATACCTGGCCTATCAATCCAATGGAAACTCATAGGCAACACAGTCCATTGGACTAGGCAATTACATGCAGCCATAAAAAGTCCATGGGCCTTGCCTCAGAGTCAAACCCACAACTTCTCGCAGCCCAAGCAAAGATCCTACCACTACACCAACACAGAGAAATGTGAAACTGACTCTACATTAATTCACATAATCCTAGTGACTGCGCACACAACATGGCCAAACGAAAGCAAAAGTCAATACCTGGCCTATCAATCCAATGGAAACTCATAGGCAACACAGTCCAGTGGACTAGGCAATTACATGCAGTTATACAAAGTCCAAGAACCTTGCATTAGAGTCAAACCCACAACTTCTCGCAGCCAAAGCAAAGAGCCTACCACTACACCAACACAGAGAAGTTTGAAACTGACTCTTCATTAACTCACATAATCCTAGTGACTGCGCACACAACATGGCCAAACGAAAGCAAAAGACAGTACCTGGCCTATCAATCCAATGGAAACTCATAGGCAACACAGTCCATTGGACTAGGCAATTACATGCAGCTATACAAAGTCCATGGGCCTTGCCTCAGAGTCGAACTCACAACCTCTCGCAGCCCAAGAAAAAAGCCTACCACTACAGCAACACAGAGAAGTGTGAAACTGACTCTACATTAATTCACATAATCCTAGTGACTGCGCACACAACATGGCCAAACAAAAGCAAAAGACAGTACCTGGCCTATCATTCCAATTAAAACTCATAGGCAACATAGTCCATTGGACTAGGCAATAACATGCAGCCATACAACGTCCATGGGCCTTGCCTCAAAGTCGAACTCACAACCTCTCGCAGCTCAAGCAAAGAGCCTACCACTACACCAACACAGAGAAATGTGAACCAGACTCTACATTAATTCACATAATCCTAGTGACTGCGCACACAACATGGCCAAACAAAAGCAAAAGGCAGTACCTGGCCTATCAATCCAATGGGAACTCATAGGCAACACAGTCAATTGAACTACGCAATTATATGCAGCCATACAAACTCCATGGGCCTTGCCTCAGAGTCGAACCCACAACCTCTCGCAGCTTAAGCAAAGAGCCTACCCCTAAACCAACACAGAGAAGTTGGGAACTGACTCTACATTAATTCACATAATCCTAGTGACTGCGCACACAACATGGCCAAACAAAAGCAAAAGACAGTACCTGGCCTATCAATCCAATGGAAACTCATAGGCAACACAGTCCATTGGACTAGACAATTACATGGAGACATACAAAGTCCATGGGCCTTGCCTCAGAGTCAAACCCACAACCTCGCGCAGCCAAGCAAAGAGCCTACTACTACACCAACACAGAAAAGTGGGAAACTGGTACTACATTAATTCACATAATCCTACCGACTGCGCACACAACATGGCCAAACAAAAGCAAAAGTCAGTACCTGGCTTATCAATCCAATGGAAACTCATAGGCAACACAGTCCATTGGACTAGAAAATTACATGGAGACATACAAAGTCCATGGGCCTTGCCTCAGAGTCAAACCCTCAACCTCTCGCAGCCAAGCAAAGAGCCTACCACTACACCAACACAGAGAAGTGGGAAACTGATTCTACATTAATTCACATAATCCTACCGACTGCGCACACAACATGGCCAAACAAAAGACAATACCTGGCCTATCAATCCAATGGAAACTCATAGGCAACACAGTCCATTAGACTAGTCAAATACATGCAGCCATACAAAGTTCATGGGCCTTGCCTCAGAGTCGAACCCACATCCTCTTGGAGAACAAGCAAAGAGCCTACCACTAAACCAACACAGAGAAGTTGGAAACTGACTCTACATTAATTCACATAATCCTAGTGACTGCGCACACAACATGGCCAAACAAAAGCAAAAGACATTACCTGGCCTATCAATCTAATGTAAACTCATAGGTAACACAGTACATTGGACTAGGCAATTGCATGCAGCCATACAAAGCCCATGGGCCTTGCCCCAGAGTCAAACCCACAACCTCTCGTAGCCCAAGCAAAGAGCCTACCAATACACCAACACAGAGAAGTGGAAAACAGATTCTACATTAATTCACATAATCCTAGTGACTGCGCACACAACATGGCCAAACAAAAGCAAAAGACGGTACCTGGCCTATCAATCCAATGGAAACTCATAGGCAACGCAATCAATTGGACTAGGCAATTACATGCAGCCATACAAAGTCCATGGGCCTTGTCTCAGAGTCAAACCCACAACCTCTCTCAGCCCAAGCAAAGAGCCTACCACTACACCAACACAGAGAAGAGCGAAACTGACTCAACATAAATTCACATAATCCTAGTGACTGCGCACACAACATGGCCAAACAAAAGCAAAAGACAGTCCCTGACCTATCAATCCAATGGAAACTCATAGACAACATAGTCCATTGGACTAGGCAATTACATGCAGCCATACAAAGTCCATGGGCCTTGCCTCAGAGTCAAACCCACAACCTCTGGCAGAACAAGCAAAGAGCTTACAACTACACCAACACAAAAAAGTAGGAAGCTGCGTCTACATTAATTCACATATTCCTAGTGACTGCGCACACAACATGGCCAAACAAAAGCAAAAGACATTACCTGGCCTATCAAACCAGTGGAAACTCATAGGCAACACAGTCCATTGGACAAGACAATTACATGCAGCCATACAAAGTCCATGGGCTTTGCCTCAGAGTCAAACCCACAATTTCTCGCAGCCCAAGCAAAGAGCCTACCACTACACCAACACAGAGAAGTTGGTAACAGAGTTTACATTAGTTCACATAATCCTAGTGACTGTGCACACAACATGGCCAAACAAATGCAAAAGACATTATCTGGCCTATCAATCCAATGGAAACGCATAGGCAACACAGTCCATTAGACTAGGCAAATACATGCAGCCATACAAAGTTCATGGGCCTTGCCTCAGAGTGGAACCCACAACCTCTTGGAGAACAAGCAAAGAGCCTACCACTAAACCAACACAGAGAAGTAGGTGAATGACACTACATTAATTCACATAATCCTAGTGACTGCGCACACAACATGGCCAAACAAAAGCAAAAGACAGTATCTGGCCTATCAATCCAATTGAAGCTCATAAGCAACATAGTCCATTGGACTAGGCAATAACATGCAGCCATACAATGTCCATGGGCCTTGCCTCAAAGTCGAACTCACAACCTCTCGCAGTTTAAGCAAAGAGCCTACTACTACACCAACACAGAGAAATGTGAACCTGACTCTACATTATTTCACATAAACCTAGTGACTGCGCACACAACATGGCCAAACGAAAGCAAAAGTCAATACCTGGCCTATCAATCCAATGGAAACTCATAGGCAACACAGTCCATTATACTAGGCAATTACATGCAGCCATAAAAAGTCCAAGGGCCTTGCCTCAGAGTCAGATCCACAACCTCTCGCAGCTCAAGCAAAGAGCCTACCACTACACCAACACAGAGAAATGTGAAACTGACTCTATATTAATTCACATAATCCTAGTGACTGCGCACACAACATGGCCAAACGAAAGCAAAAGTCAATACCTGGCCTATCAATCCAATGGAAACTCATAGGCAACACAGTCCTTTGGACTAGGCAATTAGATGCAGCCATACAAAGTCCATGAGCCTTGCATTTGAGTCGAACTCACAACCTCTCCCAGCCCAAGCAAAGAGCCTAACACTACACCAACACAGAGAAGTGGGAAACTGACTCAACATTAATTCACATAATCCTAGTGACTGCGCACAAAACATGGCCAAACAAAAGCAAAAGAAGGCACCTGGCCTATCAATCCAATGGAATCTCATAGGTAACACAGTTCATTGGACTATGCAATTACATGCAGCCATAAAAAGTCCATGGGCCTTGCCTCAGAGTCGAACTCACAACCTCTCGCAGCCCAAGAAAAAAGCCTACCACTACAGCAACACGGAGAAGTGTGAAACCGACTCTACATTAACTCACATAATCCTAGTGACTGCGCACACAACATGGCCAAACAAAAGCAAAAGACAGTACCTGGCCTATCAATCCAATGGAAACTCAGAGGCAACCCCATCCATTGGACTAGGCAATTACATGCAGCCATACAGAGTCCATGGGCCTTGCCTCAGAGTCTATCCCACAACCTCTGGCAGAACAAGCAAAGAGCCTACAACCACACCAACACAAAGAAGTAGGAAGCTGCATCTACATTAATTCACATAATCCTAGTGACTGCGCACACAACATGGCCAAACAGAAGCAAAAGACATTACCTGGCCTATCAAGCCAATGGAAACTCATAGGCAACACCGTCCATTGAACTAGGCAATTACATGCAGCCATACAAAGTCCATGGGCCTTGCCTCAGAGTCAAACCCACAACTTCTCGCAGCCAAGCAAAGCGCCTTCCACTACACCAACACAGAGAAGTGGGAAACTGATTCTACATTAATTCACATAATCCTACCGACTTCGCACACAACATAACCAAACAAAAGACTATACCTGGCCTATCAGTCCAATGAAAACTCATAGGCAACACAGTCCATTGGACTAGGCAATTACATGCAGCCATACAAAGTCTATGGGCTTTGCCTCAGAGTCAAACCCACATTTTCTCGCAGCCCAAGAAAAGAGCCTACCACTACACCAACACAGAGAAGTTGAAAACTGAGTTTACATTAGTTCACATAATCCTAGTGACTGCGCACACAACATGGCCAAACAAAAGCAAAAGGTAGTACCTGGCCTATCAATCCAATAGGAACTCATAGGTAACACAGTCAACTGAAATAGGCAATTACATGCATCCATACAAACTCCATGGGCCTTGCCTCAAAGTCGAACCAACAACCTTTCGCAGCTTAAGCAAAAAGACTACCACTACACCAACACAGAGAAGTAGGTAAAGGACTCTACATTAATTCACATAATCCTAGAGACTGCGCACACAACATGGCCAAACAAATGCAAAAGACATTATCTGGCCTATCAATCCAATGAAATCATAGGCAACATAGTCCATTAGACTAAGCAAATATATGCAGCCATACAAAGTTAATGGGCCTTGCCTCAGAGTCGAACCCACAACCTCTTGGAGAACAAGCAAAGAGCCTACCACTAAACCAACACAGAGAAGTTGGAAACAAACTCTACATTAATTCACAGAATCCTAGTGACTGCGCACACAACATGGCAAAACAAAAGCAAAAGACAGCACCTGGCCTATCAATCCAATGGAAACTCAAAGCTAACACAGTACATTGGACTAGGCAATTACATGCAGCCATACAAAGCCCATTGGCCTTGCCCCAGAGTCGAACCCACACCCTCTCGTAGCCCAAGGAAAGAGCCTACTAATACACCAACACAGAGAAGTGGAAAACCAATTCTTCATTAATTCACATAATCCTAGTGACTGCGCACATAAAATGGCCAAACAAAAGCAAAAGACAGTACCTGGCCTATCAAACCAATGGAAACTCATAGGCAACACAGTCCATTGGACTAGACAATTACATGGAGACATACAAAGTCCATGGGCCTTGCATTAGAGTCGAACCCACAACCTCTCGCAGCCCAAGCAAAGAGCCTACCACTACACCAACACAGAGAAGTGGGAAACTGTTTCTACATTAATTCAAATAATCCTACCGACTGCGCACACAACATGGCCAAACAAAAGACAATACCTGGCCTATCAATTCAAAGGAAACTCATAGGCAACACAGTCCATTGGACTTGGCAATTACATGCAGCCATACAAAGTCCATGGGCTTTGCCTCAGAGTCAAACCCACAATTTCTCGCAGCCCAAGGAAATAGCCTACGATTACACCAACACAGAGAAGTTGGAAACTGAGTTTACATTAGTTCACATAATCCTAGTGACTGCGCACACAACATGGCCAAACAAAAAACAATACCTGGCCTATCAATTCAATGGAAACTCATAGGCAACACAGTCAATTGAACTAGGCAATTACATGCTGCCATACAAACTCCATGGGCTTTGCCTCAGAGTCGAACCCACAACCTCTCGCAGTTTAAGCAAAGAGACTACCACTACACCAACACAGAGAAGAAGGTGAATGACTCTACATTAATTCACATAATCCTAGTGACTGCGCACATAACATGGCCAAACAAAAGCAAAAGACAGTACCTGGCCTATCAATCAAATTGAAACTCATAAGCAACAAAGAGACTACAACTACACCAACACAGAGAAGTAGGTGAATGACTCTACATTAATTCACATAATCCTAGTGACTGCGAACACAACATGGCCAAACAAAAGCAAAAGACAGTACCTTGCCTATCAATCCAATTGAAACTCATAGGCAACATAGTCCATTGGACTAGGCAATAACATGCAGCCATACAAAGTCTAATTCACAACCTCTCGCAGCTCAAGCAAAGAGCCTACCACTACACCAACACAGAGAAATGTGAACCTGACTCTACATTAATTCACATAATCCTAGTAATGTACTGTGTTACCTATGAGTTTACATTGGATTGATAGGCCAGGTAATGTCTTTTGCTTTTGTTTGGCCATGTTGTGTGCGCAGTCACTAGGATTATGTGAATTAATGTAGAGTCGGTTTCCAACTTCTCTGTGTTGGATTAGTGGTAGGCTCTTTGCTTGTTCTCCAAGAGGATGTGGGTTCGACTCTGAGGCAAGGCCCATGAACTTTATATGGCTGCATGTATTTGCCTAGTCTAATGGACTGTGTTGCCTATGAGTTTCCATTGGATTGATAGGCCAGGTATTGTCTTTTGTTTGGCCATGTTGTGTGCGCAGTCGGTAGGATTATGTGAATTAATGTAGAATCAGTTTCCCACTTCTCTGTGTTGGTGTAGTGGTAGGCTCTTTGCTTGGCTGCGAGAGGTTGTGGGTTTGACTCTGAGGAAAGGCCCATGGACTTTGTATGTCTCCATGTAATTGTCTAGTCCAATGGACTGTGTTGCCTATGATTTTCCATTGGATTGATAGGCCAGGTACTGTCTTTTGCTTTTGTTTGGCCATGTTGTGTGCGCAGTCACTAGGATTATGTGAATTAATGTAAACTCAGTTACCAACTTCTCTGTGTTGGTGTAGTGGTAGGCTCTTTGCTTGGGCTGCGAGAAGTTGTGGGTTTGACTTTTAGGCAAAGCCCATGGACTTTGTATGGCTGCATGTAATTGCCTAGTCCAATGGACTGTGTTGCCTATGAGTTTCCATTGAATTGATAGGCCAGGTATTGTCTTTTGTTTGGCCGTGTTGTGTGCGCAGTCGGTAGGATTATGTGAATTAATGTAGAATCAGTTTCCCACTTCTCTGTGTTGGTTTAGGGGTAGGCTCTTTGCTTAAGCTGCGAGAGGTTGTGGGTTCGACTCTGAGGCAAGGCCCATGGAGTTTGTATGGCTGCATGTAATTGCGTAGTTCAAGTGACTGTGTTGCGTATGAGTTCCCATTGGATTGATAGGCCAGGTACTGCCTTTTGCTTATGTTTGGCCATGTTGTGTTCGCAGTCACTAGGATTATGTGAATTAATGTAGAGTCAGGTTCACATTTCTCTGTGTTGGTGTAGTGGTAGGCTCTTTGCTTGAGCTGCGAGAGGTTGTGAGTTAGACTTTGAGGCAAGGCCCATGGACTTTGTATGGCTGCATGTTATTGCCTAGTCCAATGGACTATGTTGCCTATGAGTTTCAATTGGATTGATAGACCAGGTACTGTCTTTTGCTTTTGTTTGGCCATGTTGTGTTCGCAGTCACTAGGATTATGTGAATTAATGTAGAGTCATTCACCTACTTCTCTGTGTTGGTGTAGTTGTAGTCTCTTTGCTTAAGCTGTGAGAGGTTGTGGGTTCGACTCTGAGGCAAAGCACATGGAGTTTGTATGGCAGCATGTAATTGACTGTGTTGCCTATGAGTTTCCATTGGATTGATAGGCCAGGTACTGTCTTTTGCTTTTGTTTGGCCATGTTGTGTGCGCAGTCACTAGGATTATGTGAACTAATGTAAACTCAAAAGAACCAATTGAATGACCAAAAAGTAAAGATAGCTACACTCATTTAAGCAGTAAGAACCTATAAAGATGTGAGTGAACCAGCCAATATAAAAGTATATAATCTTTATTGAAAAATTTGTTAAAAGACAAACACATAAAACAGACAATGATGAGGACACATACAATTAACCTCAGGTGAACCAAAATATACAAGCAATAAATAGCATAAGTGCATAATGGTCATGTATCGGAAAAAAAGTGCACCAAAAAAGGGGTGCTGTCCAAGTTTCTTTGAAGAGCCAATAGTCTTTAGGTAGATGAAGAGTGTCCCAAAGAACACCAATAAGGTGGAACTATATTAAATTTCAAGCTAAACAAAGCTTTTTTCTTCATTCAAGACTAAATGTATGAGAGCCACAATCCTTTTGCTACAAAACGTGGCATATAACAGGGGAAACAAAGAATACATGTGTCTATGATATTAACAGGATATAATCCTATAAGATGCAAACATAATAGTTTATAAAAAGCAAATCCTGAATGGATCAGGTGGTATAACCACAACAATGTTTCCAAATGCCTACAGTCCCAAACAGGGGAGAAGCAGGATCTCAACCATACATATAAAGAAAAGGCAGAAACTGACACAAGTGTCAAAATATAACACTTTTTTCACAGGGCTGGACTAGGAGGCCATATTCCCAGTGTTATAATCAGATAGAAGGGCGGAATGGCTGCATTACCACAGTACTATACCTTTACAAGGAAACAGAGTCAGCCATAGGACCGACCCAAACACTGTGGTGAATCCACAAAAACACACACCAGAAGGGTGTTACAGGGCCCAGACTAAAAAGCCATATTCCCAGTACTATAGCCCACAGAAAGGCAGCATGGCTGCAATACCACAGTAATTTGCCCCTACAAGGGAACAAAGTCAGCCATAAGAACCAACCTTAGCACTGAGTGGCAAGCCCACAAAGACACAGACCAGGAAGATAATAACCTGAGGATAAAGGTACCCCGACACGTGTTTCCCCTTGGAAGAAGCTTTTCTGCGAAACACGTGTCGGGGTACCTTTATCCTCAGGTTATTATCTTCCTGGTCTGTGTCTTTGTGGGCTTGCCACTCAGTGCTAAGGTTGGTTCTTATGGCTGACTTTGTTCCCTTGTAGGGGCAAATTACTGTGGTATTGCAGCCATGCTGCCTTTCTGTGGGCTATAGTACTGGGAATATGGCTTTTTAGTCTGGGCCCTGTAACACCCTTCTGGTGTGTGTTTTTGTGGATTCACCACAGTGTTTGGGTCGGTCCTATGGCTGACTCTGTTTCCTTGTAAAGGTATAGTACTGTGGTAATGCAGCCATTCCGCCCTTCTATCTGATTATAACACTGGGAATATGGCCTCCTAGTCCAGCCCTGTGAAAAAAGTGTTATATTTTGACACTTGTGTCAGTTTCTGCCTTTTCTTTATATGTATGGTTGAGATCCTGCTTCTCCCCTGTTTGGGACTGTAGGCATTTGGAAACATTGTTGTGGTTATACCACCTGATCCATTCAGGATTTGCTTTTTATAAACTATTATGTTTGCATCTTATAGGATTATATCCTGTTAATATCATAGACACATGTATTCTTTGTTTCCCCTGTTATATGCCACGTTTTGTAGCAATAGGATTGTGGCTCTCATACATTTAGTCTTGAATGAAGAAAAAAGCTTTGTTTAGCTTGAAATTTAATATAGTTCCACCTTATTGGTGTTCTTTGGGACACTCTTCATCTACCTAAAGACTATTGGCTCTTCAAAGAAACTTGGACAGCACCCCTTTTTTGGTGCACTTTTTTTCCGATACATGACCATTATGCACTTATGCTATTTATTGCTTGTATATTTTGGTTCACCTGAGGTTAATTGTATGTGTCCTCATCATTGTCTGTTTTATGTGTTTGTCTTTTAACAAATTTTTCAATAAAGATTATATACTTTTATATTGGCTGGTTCACTCACATCTTTATAGGTTCTTACTGCTTAAATGAGTGTAGCTATCTTTACTTTTTGGTCATTCAATTGGTTCTTTTGAGTTTACATTAGTTCACATAATCCTAGTGACTGTGCACACAACATTGCGAAACAAATGCAAAAGACATTATCTGGCCTATCAATCCAATGGAAACTCATAGGCAACACAGTCCATTAGACTAGGCAAATACATGTAGCCATACAAAGTTCATGGGCCTTGCCTCAGAGTCGAACCCACAACCACTTGGAGAACAAGCAAAGAGCCTACCACTAAACCAACACAGAGAAGTTGGAAACTGACTCTACATTAATTCACATAATCCTAGTGACTGCGCACACAACATGGCCAAACAAAAGCAAAAGACAGTACCTGGCCTATCAATCCAATGGAAACTCATAGGCAACACAGTCCATTGGACTAGACAATTACATGGAGACATACAAAGTCCATGGGCCTTGCTTCAGAGTCAAACCCACAACCTCTCGCAGCCAAGCAAAGAGCCTACCACTACACCAATACAGAGAAGTGGGAAACTGATTCTACATTAATTCACATAATCCTACCGACTGCGCACACAACATGGCTAAACAAAAGCAAAAGACAGTACCTGGCTTATCAATCCAATGGAAACTCATAGGCAACACAGTCCATTGGACTAGGCAATAACATGCAGCCATACAAAGTCCATGGGCCTTGCCTCAAAGTCGAACTCACAACCTCTCGCAGCTCAAGCAAAGAGCTTACCACTACACCAACACAGAGAAATGTGAACCTGCCTCTACATTAATTCACATAATCCTAGTGGCTGCGCACACAACATGGCCAAACGAAAGCAAAAGTCCATACCTGGCCTATCAATCCAATGGAAACTCATAGGCAACACAGTCCATTGGACTAGGCAATTACATGCAGCCATAAAAAGTCCATGGGCCTTGCCTCAGAGTCAAACCCACAACTTCTCGCAGCCCAAGCAAAGATCCTACCAATACACCAACACAGAGAAGTGGAAAACAGATTCTACATTAATTCACATAATCCTAGTGACTGCGCACACAACATGGCCAAACGAAAGCAAAAGACAGTACCTGGCCTATCAATCCAATGGAAACTCAGAGGCAACCCCATCCATTGGACTAGGCAATTACATGCAGCCATACAGAGTCCATGGGCCTTGCCTCAGAGTCTATCCCACAACCTTTGGCAGAACAAACAAAGAGCCTACAACCACACCAACACAAAGAAGTAGGAAGCTGCATCTACATTAATTCACATAATCCTAGTGACTGCGCACACAACATGGCCAAACAGAAGCAAAAGACATTACCTGGCCTATCAAGCCAATGGAAACTCATAGGCAACACAGTCCATTAAACTAGGCAATTACATGCAGCCATACAAAGTCCATGGGCCTTGCCTCAGAGTCAAACCCACAACCTCTCGCAGCCAAGCAAAGCGCCTTCCACTACACCAACACAGAGAAGTGGGAAACTGATTCTACATTAATTCACATAATCCTACCGACTTCGCACACAACATAACCAAACAAAAGACATTACCTGGCCTATCAGTCCAATGAAAACTCATAGGCAACACAGTACATTGGACTAGGCAATTACATGCAGCCATACAAAGTCTATGGGCTTTGCCTCAGAGTCAAACCCACATTTTCTCGCAGCCAAAGCAAAGAGCCTACCACTACACCAACACAGAGAAGTTGAAAACTGAGTTTACATTAGTTCACATAATCCTAGTGACTGCGCACACAACATGGCCAAACAAAAGCAAAAGGTAGTACCTGGCCTATCAATCCAATAGGAACTCATAGGTAACACAGTCAACTAAAATAGGCAATTACATGCAGCCATACAAACTCCATGGGCCTTGCCTCAAAGTCGACCCAACAACCTTTCGCAGCTTAAGCAAAGAGACTACCACTACACCAACACAGAGAAGTAGGTAAATGACTCTACATTAATTCACATAATCCTAGTGACTGCGCACACAACATGGCCAAACAAATGCAAAAGATATTATCTGGCCTATCAATCCAATGAAATCATAGGCAACATAGTCCATTAGACTAAGCAAAGTCATACAAAGTTAATGGGCCTTGCCTCAGAGTCGAACCCACAACCTCTTGGAGAACAAGCAAAGAGCCTACCACTAAACCAACACAGAGAAGTTGGAAACAGACTCTACATTAATTCACAGAATCCTAGTGACTGCGCACACAACATGGCCAAACAAAAGCAAAAGACAGTACCTGGCCTATCAATTCAAAGGAAACTCATAGGCAACACAGTCCATTGGACTAGGCAATTACATGCAGCCATACAAAGTCCATGGGCTTTGCCTCAGAGTCAAACCCACAATTTCTCGCAGCCCAAGTTAATAGCCTACGATTACACCAACACAGAGAAGTTGGAAACTGAGTTTACATTAGTTCACATAATCCTAGTGACTGCGCACACAACATGGCCAAACAAAAGACAATACCTGGCCTATCAATTCAATGGAAACTCATAGGCAACACAGTCAATTGAACTAGGCAATTACATGCTGCCATACAAACTCCATGTGCTTTGCCTCAGAGTCGAACCCACAACCTCTCACAGCTTAAGCAAAGAGACTACAACTACACCAACACAGAGAAGTAGGTGAATGACTCTACATTAATTCACATAATCCTAGTGACTGCGAACACAACATGGCCAAACAAAAGCAAAAGACAGTACCTGGCCTATCAATCCAATTGAAACTCATAGGCAACATAGTCCATTGGACTAGGCAATAACATGCAGCCATACAAAGTCCATGGGCCTTGCCTCAAAGTCTAACTCACAACCTCTCGCAGCTCAAGCAAAGAGCCTACCACTACACCAACACAGAGAAATGTGAACCTGACTCTACATTAATTCACATAATCCTAGTGACTGCGAACACAACATGGCCAAACATAAGCAAAAGGCAGTACCTGGCCTATCAATCTAATGGGAACTCATACGCAACACAGTCAATTGAACTACGCAATTACATGCAGCCATACAAACTCCATGGGCCTTGCCTCAAAGTCGAACCCACAACCTCTCGCAGCTTAAGCAAAGAGCCTACCCCTAAACCAACATAGAGAAGTGGGAAACTGATTCTACATTAATTCACATAATCCTACCGACTGCGCACACAACACGGCCAAACAAAAGACAATACCTGGCCTATCAATTCAATGGAAACTCATAGGCAACACAGTCCATTGGACTAGGCAATTACATGCAGCCATACAAAGTCCATGGGCTTTGCCTAAAAGTCAAACCCACAACTTCTCGCAGCCCAAGCAAAGAGCCTACCACTACACCAACACAGAGAAGTTGGTAACTGAGTTTACATTAATTCACATAATCCTAGTGACTGCGCACACAACATGGCCAAACAAAAGCAAAAGACAGTACCTGGCCTATCAATCCAATGGAAAATCATAGGCAACACAGTCCATTGGACTAGACAATTACATGGAGACATACAAAGTT